>NW_027458758.1:0-300000 GCF_050624435.1 Tenrec ecaudatus
TCCAAGTGCCCGATAGGGAACCTACATAGTCCAAGTGCCCGCTAGGCAACCTACATAGTCCAAGTGCCCGTTAGTTAACCTAGATAATCAAAGTGCCTGCTAGGTAACTTAGATAGTCCAAGTGCCCACTAGGTAACCTACATAGTCCAAGTTCCCGCTTGGTAACCTTAATAGCCCAAATGCCCGCTAGGGAAACTACATATTCCAAGTGCCCGCTAGTTAACCTAGATAGTCCAAGTGCCTGCTAGTAAACCTACATAATCCATGGGCCCGCTAGTTAACCTACATAGTGCAAGGGCCCGCTATTTAACCTAGATCGTGCAAGTGTCCACTAATTAACCTACATAGTCCAAGTGCCCGCTAGTTAACCTACATAGTCCAAGTGCCCGCTAGGGATCCTTCATATTCCAAGTGCCTGCTAGGTAACCTAGATAGTCCAAGTGGCTGCTCGGTAACCTACAAAGTCTAAGTGCCCGCTAGGTTATCTATATAATCCAAATGCCCGCCTGGGAACCTACATGGTTCAAACCTGTTAGGTAACCTAGATAGTCCAAGTGCCCTCTAGTTAACCTAGATCTTCCAAGGTCCGCTAGTTAACCTAGATAGTCCAAGTGCCCGCTAGTTAACTTACATAGTCCAAGGTCAGCTAGTTAACCTAGATAGTCCAAGTGCCCGCTAGTTAACCTACATAGTCCAAGGTCAGCTAGTTAACCTAGATAGTCCAAGTGCCCGCTAGTTAACCTACATAGTCCAAGAACCCGCTAGTTGACCTAGATAGTCCAAGTGCCCGCTAGTTAACCTCGATAGTCCAAGTGCCCGCTAGGTAACCAAAGTAGTCCAAATGTCCAATAGGGATCCTACATAGTCCAAGTGCCCGCTAGGGAACCTACATAGTCCAAGTGCCCGTTAGTTAACCTAGATAGTCCAAATGCCTGCGAGGTAACCTAGATAGTCCAACAGCCCTCTAGGTAACCTACATACTCCAAGAACCCGCTAAGCAACATAGATAGTTAAAGTGCCAGCTAGGTAACCTAGATAATCCAAGTGCCTGCTAGGTAACCTACAAAGTCTAAGTGCCCACTAGATTATCTATATAGTCCAAATGCCCGCCTGGGAACCTACATAGTCCAAGTGCCCGCTAGGTAACCTAGATAGTCCAAGTGCCCTCTAGTTAACCTAGATCGTCCAAGTGCCCGCTAGTTAACCTACATAGTCCAAGGGCCCGCTAGTTAACCCACATAGTCCAAGGTCCGCTAGTTAACCTAGATAGTCCAAGTGCTCGCTAGTTAACCTACATAGTACAAGGGCCCGCTAGTTGACCTAGATAGTCCAAGTGCCCGCTAGTTAACCTAGATAGTCCAAGTGCCCGCTAGGTAACCAAAGTAGTCCAAATGTCCAATAGGGATCCTACATAGTCCAAGTGCCCGCTAGGGAACCTACATAGTCCAAGTGCCCGTTAGTTAACCTAGATAGTCCAAGTGCCTGCTAGGTAACCTAGATAGTCCAACAGCCCTCTAGGTAACCTACATACTCCAAGAACCCGCTATGCAACATAGATAGTTAAAGTGCCAGCTAGGTAACCTAGATAGTTCAAGTGCCTGCTAGGTAACCTACAAAGTCTAAGTGCCCACTAGGTTATCTATATAGTCCGAAAGCCCGCCTGGGAACCTACATAGTCCAAGTGCCCGCTAGGTAGCCTAGATAGTCTTAGTGCCCTCTAGTTAACCTAGATCGTCCAAGTGCCCGCTAGTTAACCCACATAGTCCAAGGTCCGCTAGTTAACCTAGATAGTCCAAGTGCTCGCTAGTTAACCTACATAGTACAAGGGCCCGCTAGTTGACCTAGATAGTCCAAGTGCCCGCTAGTTAACCTAGATAGTCCAAGTGCCCGCTAGGTAACCAAAGTAGTCCAAATGTCCAATAGGGATCCTATATAGTCCAAGTGCCCGCTAGGTAACCTACTTAGTCCAAGTGCCCGTTCGTTAACCTAGATAGTCCAAGTGCCTGCTAGGTAACCAAATTAGTCCAAATGTCCAATAGGGATCCTACATAGTCCAAGTGCCCGATAGGGAACCTACATAGTCCAAGTGCCCGTTAGTTAACCTAGATAGTCCAAGTGCCCGCTAGGTAACCTAGATAGTCCAACAGCCCTCTACGTAACCTACATACTACAAGAACCCGCTAAGCAACATAGATAGTTAAAGTGCCAGCTAGGTAACCTAGATAGACCAAGTGCCTGCTAGGTAACCTACAAAGTCTAAGTGCCCACTAGATTATCTATATAGTCCAAATGCCCGCCTGGGAACCTACATAGTCCAAGTGCCCGCTAGGTAACCTAGATAGTCCAAGTGCCCGCTAGTTAACCTAGATCGTCCAAGGGCCCGCTAGTTAACCCACATAGTCCAAGGTCCGCTAGTTAACCTAGATAGTCCAAGTGCTCGCTAGTTAACCTACATAGTACAAGGGCCCGCTAGTTGACCTAGATAGTCCAAGTGCCCGCTAGTTATCCTAGATAGTCCAAGTGCCCGCTAGGTAACCAAAGTAGTCCAAATGTCCAATAGGGATCCTACATAGTCCAAGTGCCCGCTAGGGAACCTACATAGTCCAAGTGCCCGTTAGTTAACCTAGATAGTCCAAGTGCCTGCTAGGTAACCTAGATAGTCCAACAGCCCTCTAGGTAACCTACATACTCCAAGAACCCGCTAGGCAACATAGATAGTTAAAGTGCCAGCTAGGTAACCTAGATAGTCCAAGTGCCTGCTAGGTAACCTACAAAGTCGAAGTGCCCGCTAGGTTATCTATATAGTCCAAATGCCCGCCTGGGAACCTACATGGTCCAAATGCCCGCTAGGTAACCTAGATAGTCCAAGTGCCCTCTAGTTAAATTAGATCGTCCAAGTGCCCGCTAGTTAACCCACAAAGTCCAAGGTCCGCTAGTTAACCTAGATAGTCCAAGTGCTCGCTAGTTAACCTACATAGTACAAGGGCCCGCTAGTTGACCTAGATAGTCCAAGTGCCCGCTAGTTAACCTCGATAGTCCAAGTGCCCGCTAGGTAACCAAAGTAGTCCAAATGTCCAATAGGGATCCTACATAGTCCAAGTGCCCGCTAGGGAACCTACATAGTCCAAGTGCCCGTTAGTTAACCTAGATAGTCCAAATGCCTGCGAGGTAACCTAGATAGTCCAACAGCCCTCTAGGTAACCTACATACTCCTAGAACCCGCTAGGCAACATAGATAGTTAAAGTGCCAGCTAGGTAACCTAGATAGTCCAAGTGCCTGCTAGGTAACCTACAATGTCTAAGTGCCCACTAGGTTATCTATATAGTCCAAATGCCCGCCTGGGAACCTACATAGTCCAAGTGCCCGCTAGGTAACCTAGATAGTCCAAGTCCCCTCTAGTTAACATAGATCGTCCAAGTGCCCGCTAGTTAACCCACATAGTCCAAGGTCCGCTAGTTAACCTAGATAGTCCAAGTGCTCGCTAGTTAACCTACATAGTACAAGGGCCCGCTAGTTGACCTAGATAGTCCAAGTGCCCGCTAGTTAACCTAGATAGTCCAAGTGCCCGCTAGGTAACCAAAGTAGTCCAAATGTCCAATAGGGATCCTACATAGTCCAAGTGCCCGCTAGGTAACCTACTTAGTCCAAGTGCCCGTTCGTTAACCTAGATAGTCCAAGTGCCTGCTAGGTAACCTATATTGTCCAAGTGCCCGCAAGGTTACCTACATAGTCCAAGTGCCCGTTCGTTAACCTAGATAGTGCAAGTGCCCGCTAGGAAACCTACATAGTCCAAGGGCCCGCTAGGTAACCTTGATAGTCCAAGTGCCCGCTAGGTAACCTAGAGTCCAAGTGCTCGCTATTTAACCTACATAGTCCAAGTGCCCGCTAGGTAACCTAGATAGTCAAAGTGCCCATTAGGTAACCTAGATAGTCCAAGTGCCCGTTACCTAACCTAGATAGTCCAAGTGCCCACTAGGCAACCTACATTGTCCAAGAGCCCATTCGTTAACCTAGAAGTCCAAGTGCCCGCTAGGTAACCTAGACAGTCCAAGTGCCCGCTAGGTTACCTGCATATTCCAAGTGCCCGTTCGTCAACCTAGATAGTCCAGTTGCCCACTAGGTAACCTACATAGTCCAAGTGCCCGCTAGGTAACCTATATAGTCCATGTGCCCGCTAGGTAACCTAGATAGTCCAAGGGCTCACTTGTTAACTTTGATAGTCCAAGTGCCCGCTAGTTAACCTATATTGTCCAAGTGCCTGCTCGTTAACCTACATAATCCAAGAGTCCACTAGTTAACCTAGATAGTCCACGTGTCCTCTAGTTAACCTACATAGTCCAAGTGCCCGCTAGTTAACCTATATACCAAGTGCCCGCTACGTAACCTAGATAATCCAAGGGCACGCTAGTTAACCTACATAGTCCAAGAGCCCGCTAGGCAACCTAGATAGTCCAAGTGCCCGCTAAGGAACCACATAGTCCAAGTGCACGCTAGTTAACCTAGATAGTCCAAGTGCCCGCTAGTTAACCTAGATAGTCCAAGTGCCTGCTAGGTAACCTACATAGTGCAAGTGTCCGCTAGTTAAACTAGATAGTTCAAGTACCCGCTAGGTAACCTAGATCGTCCTAGGGCCCCCTAGTTAGCCTACATAGTCCAAGTGCCCGCTAGGTAACCTAGATAGTCCAAGTGCCCGTTCGGTAACTTAGATAATCCAAGTGCCCTTTAGGGAACCTAGATAGTCCAAGGGCCTGCTAGTAAACCTACATAGTCCATTGGCCCGCTAGTTAACCTACATAGTGCAAGTGTCCGCTAGTTAACCTACATATTCCAAGTGCCCCCTAATTAACCTACATAATCTAAGTTCCCGTTAGGTAACCTAGGTAGTCCAAGGGCCTGCTAGTTGACCTATATAGTCCAAGTGCCAGCTAGGTAACTTAGATAGTACAAGTGCCCGCTAGGGAATCTAGATAGTCCAAGTGCACGCTAGTTAACCTAGATAGTCCAAGTGTCCGCTAGTTAACCTACACAGTCCAAGTGCCCGCTAGTTAACCTATATACCAAGTGCCCGCTACGTAACCTAGATAGTCCAAGGGCACTCTAGTTAACCTACATAGTACAAGTGCACGCTAGGCAACCTAGATTGTCCCAGTGCCCGCTAAGGAACCTACATAGTCCAAGTGCACGCTAGTTAACTTAGATAGTCCAAGTGCCCGCTAGTTAACCTAGATAGTCCAAGTGCCTGCTAGGTAACCTACATAGTGCAAGTGTCCGCTAGTTAACCTAGATAGTTCTAGTACCCGCTACGTAACCTAGATCGTCCAAGGGCCCCCATAGTTAGCCTACATAGTCCAAGGGCCCGCTAGGTAACCTAGATAGTCCAAGTGCCCTTTAGGGAACCTAGATAGTCCAAGGGCCCGCTAGTAAACCTACATAGTCCATGGGCCCGCTAGTTAACCTACATAGTGCAAGTGTCCCCTAATTAACCTACATAATCTAAGTTCCCGTTAGCTAACCTAGGTAGTCCAAGGGCCCGCTAGTTGACCTACATAGTCCAAGTACCAGCTAGGTAACCTAGACAGTCAAAGTGCCCGCTAGTTAACCTACATAGTCCAAGTGCCCGATAGGGAACCTACATAGTCCAAGTGCCCGCTAGGCAACCTACATAGTCCAAGTGCCCGTTAGTTAACCTAGATAATCAAAGTGCCTGCTAGGTAACTTAGATAGTCCAAGTGCCCACTAGGTAACCTACATAGTCCAAGTTCCCGCTTGGTAACCTTAATAGCCCAAATGCCCGCTAGGGAAACTACATATTCCAAGTGCCCGCTAGTTAACCTAGATAGTCCAAGTGCCTGCTAGTAAACCTACATAATCCATGGGCCCGCTAGTTAACCTACATAGTGCAAGGGCCCGCTATTTAACCTAGATCGTGCAAGTGTCCACTAATTAACCTACATAGTCCAAGTGCCCGCTAGTTAACCTACATAGTCCAAGTGCCCGCTAGGGATCCTTCATATTCCAAGTGCCTGCTAGGTAACCTAGATAGTCCAAGTGGCTGCTCGGTAACCTACAAAGTCTAAGTGCCCGCTAGGTTATCTATATAATCCAAATGCCCGCCTGGGAACCTACATGGTTCAAACCTGTTAGGTAACCTAGATAGTCCAAGTGCCCTCTAGTTAACCTAGATCTTCCAAGGTCCGCTAGTTAACCTAGATAGTCCAAGTGCCCGCTAGTTAACTTACATAGTCCAAGGTCAGCTAGTTAACCTAGATAGTCCAAGTGCCCGCTAGTTAACCTACATAGTCCAAGGTCAGCTAGTTAACCTAGATAGTCCAAGTGCCCGCTAGTTAACCTACATAGTCCAAGAACCCGCTAGTTGACCTAGATAGTCCAAGTGCCCGCTAGTTAACCTCGATAGTCCAAGTGCCCGCTAGGTAACCAAAGTAGTCCAAATGTCCAATAGGGATCCTACATAGTCCAAGTGCCCGCTAGGGAACCTACATAGTCCAAGTGCCCGTTAGTTAACCTAGATAGTCCAAATGCCTGCGAGGTAACCTAGATAGTCCAACAGCCCTCTAGGTAACCTACATACTCCAAGAACCCGCTAAGCAACATAGATAGTTAAAGTGCCAGCTAGGTAACCTAGATAATCCAAGTGCCTGCTAGGTAACCTACAAAGTCTAAGTGCCCACTAGATTATCTATATAGTCCAAATGCCCGCCTGGGAACCTACATAGTCCAAGTGCCCGCTAGGTAACCTAGATAGTCCAAGTGCCCTCTAGTTAACCTAGATCGTCCAAGTGCCCGCTAGTTAACCTACATAGTCCAAGGGCCCGCTAGTTAACCCACATAGTCCAAGGTCCGCTAGTTAACCTAGATAGTCCAAGTGCTCGCTAGTTAACCTACATAGTACAAGGGCCCGCTAGTTGACCTAGATAGTCCAAGTGCCCGCTAGTTAACCTAGATAGTCCAAGTGCCCGCTAGGTAACCAAAGTAGTCCAAATGTCCAATAGGGATCCTACATAGTCCAAGTGCCCGCTAGGGAACCTACATAGTCCAAGTGCCCGTTAGTTAACCTAGATAGTCCAAGTGCCTGCTAGGTAACCTAGATAGTCCAACAGCCCTCTAGGTAACCTACATACTCCAAGAACCCGCTATGCAACATAGATAGTTAAAGTGCCAGCTAGGTAACCTAGATAGTTCAAGTGCCTGCTAGGTAACCTACAAAGTCTAAGTGCCCACTAGGTTATCTATATAGTCCGAAAGCCCGCCTGGGAACCTACATAGTCCAAGTGCCCGCTAGGTAGCCTAGATAGTCTTAGTGCCCTCTAGTTAACCTAGATCGTCCAAGTGCCCGCTAGTTAACCCACATAGTCCAAGGTCCGCTAGTTAACCTAGATAGTCCAAGTGCTCGCTAGTTAACCTACATAGTACAAGGGCCCGCTAGTTGACCTAGATAGTCCAAGTGCCCGCTAGTTAACCTAGATAGTCCAAGTGCCCGCTAGGTAACCAAAGTAGTCCAAATGTCCAATAGGGATCCTATATAGTCCAAGTGCCCGCTAGGTAACCTACTTAGTCCAAGTGCCCGTTCGTTAACCTAGATAGTCCAAGTGCCTGCTAGGTAACCAAATTAGTCCAAATGTCCAATAGGGATCCTACATAGTCCAAGTGCCCGATAGGGAACCTACATAGTCCAAGTGCCCGTTAGTTAACCTAGATAGTCCAAGTGCCCGCTAGGTAACCTAGATAGTCCAACAGCCCTCTACGTAACCTACATACTCCAAGAACCCGCTAAGCAACATAGATAGTTAAAGTGCCAGCTAGGTAACCTAGATAGACCAAGTGCCTGCTAGGTAACCTACAAAGTCTAAGTGCCCACTAGATTATCTATATAGTCCAAATGCCCGCCTGGGAACCTACATAGTCCAAGTGCCCGCTAGGTAACCTAGATAGTCCAAGTGCCCGCTAGTTAACCTAGATCGTCCAAGGGCCCGCTAGTTAACCCACATAGTCCAAGGTCCGCTAGTTAACCTAGATAGTCCAAGTGCTCGCTAGTTAACCTACATAGTACAAGGGCCCGCTAGTTGACCTAGATAGTCCAAGTGCCCGCTAGTTATCCTAGATAGTCCAAGTGCCCGCTAGGTAACCAAAGTAGTCCAAATGTCCAATAGGGATCCTACATAGTCCAAGTGCCCGCTAGGGAACCTACATAGTCCAAGTGCCCGTTAGTTAACCTAGATAGTCCAAGTGCCTGCTAGGTAACCTAGATAGTCCAACAGCCCTCTAGGTAACCTACATACTCCAAGAACCCGCTAGGCAACATAGATAGTTAAAGTGCCAGCTAGGTAACCTAGATAGTCCAAGTGCCTGCTAGGTAACCTACAAAGTCGAAGTGCCCGCTAGGTTATCTATATAGTCCAAATGCCCGCCTGGGAACCTACATGGTCCAAATGCCCGCTAGGTAACCTAGATAGTCCAAGTGCCCTCTAGTTAAATTAGATCGTCCAAGTGCCCGCTAGTTAACCCACAAAGTCCAAGGTCCGCTAGTTAACCTAGATAGTCCAAGTGCTCGCTAGTTAACCTACATAGTACAAGGGCCCGCTAGTTGACCTAGATAGTCCAAGTGCCCGCTAGTTAACCTCGATAGTCCAAGTGCCCGCTAGGTAACCAAAGTAGTCCAAATGTCCAATAGGGATCCTACATAGTCCAAGTGCCCGCTAGGGAACCTACATAGTCCAAGTGCCCGTTAGTTAACCTAGATAGTCCAAATGCCTGCGAGGTAACCTAGATAGTCCAACAGCCCTCTAGGTAACCTACATACTCCTAGAACCCGCTAGGCAACATAGATAGTTAAAGTGCCAGCTAGGTAACCTAGATAGTCCAAGTGCCTGCTAGGTAACCTACAATGTCTAAGTGCCCACTAGGTTATCTATATAGTCCAAATGCCCGCCTGGGAACCTACATAGTCCAAGTGCCCGCTAGGTAACCTAGATAGTCCAAGTCCCCTCTAGTTAACATAGATTGTCCAAGTGCCCGCTAGTTAACCCACATAGTCCAAGGTCCGCTAGTTAACCTAGATAGTCCAAGTGCTCGCTAGTTAACCTACATAGTACAAGGGCCCGCTAGTTGACCTAGATAGTCCAAGTGCCCGCTAGTTAACCTAGATAGTCCAAGTGCCCGCTAGGTAACCAAAGTAGTCCAAATGTCCAATAGGGATCCTACATAGTCCAAGTGCCCGCTAGGTAACCTACTTAGTCCAAGTGCCCGTTCGTTAACCTAGATAGTCCAAGTGCCTGCTAGGTAACCTATATTGTCCAAGTGCCCGCAAGGTTACCTACATAGTCCAAGTGCCCGTTCGTTAACCTAGATAGTGCAAGTGCCCGCTAGGAAACCTACATAGTCCAAGGGCCCGCTAGGTAACCTTGATAGTCCAAGTGCCCGCTAGGTAACCTAGAGTCCAAGTGCTCGCTATTTAACCTACATAGTCCAAGTGCCCGCTAGGTAACCTAGATAGTCAAAGTGCCCATTAGGTAACCTAGATAGTCCAAGTGCCCGTTACCTAACCTAGATAGTCCAAGTGCCCACTAGGCAACCTACATTGTCCAAGAGCCCATTCGTTAACCTAGAAGTCCAAGTGCCCGCTAGGTAACCTAGACAGTCCAAGTGCCCGCTAGGTTACCTGCATATTCCAAGTGCCCGTTCGTCAACCTAGATAGTCCAGTTGCCCACTAGGTAACCTACATAGTCCAAGTGCCCGCTAGGTAACCTATATAGTCCATGTGCCCGCTAGGTAACCTAGATAGTCCAAGGGCTCACTTGTTAACTTTGATAGTCCAAGTGCCCGCTAGTTAACCTATATTGTCCAAGTGCCTGCTCGTTAACCTACATAATCCAAGAGTCCACTAGTTAACCTAGATAGTCCACGTGTCCTCTAGTTAACCTACATAGTCCAAGTGCCCGCTAGTTAACCTATATACCAAGTGCCCGCTACGTAACCTAGATAATCCAAGGGCACGCTAGTTAACCTACATAGTCCAAGAGCCCGCTAGGCAACCTAGATAGTCCAAGTGCCCGCTAAGGAACCACATAGTCCAAGTGCACGCTAGTTAACCTAGATAGTCCAAGTGCCCGCTAGTTAACCTAGATAGTCCAAGTGCCTGCTAGGTAACCTACATAGTGCAAGTGTCCGCTAGTTAAACTAGATAGTTCAAGTACCCGCTAGGTAACCTAGATCGTCCTAGGGCCCCCTAGTTAGCCTACATAGTCCAAGTGCCCGCTAGGTAACCTAGATAGTCCAAGTGCCCGTTCGGTAACTTAGATAATCCAAGTGCCCTTTAGGGAACCTAGATAGTCCAAGGGCCTGCTAGTAAACCTACATAGTCCATTGGCCCGCTAGTTAACCTACATAGTGCAAGTGTCCGCTAGTTAACCTACATATTCCAAGTGCCCCCTAATTAACCTACATAATCTAAGTTCCCGTTAGGTAACCTAGGTAGTCCAAGGGCCTGCTAGTTGACCTATATAGTCCAAGTGCCAGCTAGGTAACTTAGATAGTACAAGTGCCCGCTAGGGAATCTAGATAGTCCAAGTGCACGCTAGTTAACCTAGATAGTCCAAGTGTCCGCTAGTTAACCTACACAGTCCAAGTGCCCGCTAGTTAACCTATATACCAAGTGCCCGCTACGTAACCTAGATAGTCCAAGGGCACTCTAGTTAACCTACATAGTACAAGTGCACGCTAGGCAACCTAGATTGTCCCAGTGCCCGCTAAGGAACCTACATAGTCCAAGTGCACGCTAGTTAACTTAGATAGTCCAAGTGCCCGCTAGTTAACCTAGATAGTCCAAGTGCCTGCTAGGTAACCTACATAGTGCAAGTGTCCGCTAGTTAACCTAGATAGTTCTAGTACCCGCTACGTAACCTAGATCGTCCAAGGGCCCCCATAGTTAGCCTACATAGTCCAAGGGCCCGCTAGGTAACCTAGATAGTCCAAGTGCCCTTTAGGGAACCTAGATAGTCCAAGGGCCCGCTAGTAAACCTACATAGTCCATGGGCCCGCTAGTTAACCTACATAGTGCAAGTGTCCCCTAATTAACCTACATAATCTAAGTTCCCGTTAGCTAACCTAGGTAGTCCAAGGGCCCGCTAGTTGACCTACATAGTCCAAGTACCAGCTAGGTAACCTAGACAGTCAAAGTGCCCGCTAGTTAACCTACATAGTCCAAGTGCCCGATAGGGAACCTACATAGTCCAAGTGCCCGCTAGGCAACCTACATAGTCCAAGTGCCCGTTAGTTAACCTAGATAATCAAAGTGCCTGCTAGGTAACTTAGATAGTCCAAGTGCCCACTAGGTAACCTACATAGTCCAAGTTCCCGCTTGGTAACCTTAATAGCCCAAATGCCCGCTAGGGAAACTACATATTCCAAGTGCCCGCTAGTTAACCTAGATAGTCCAAGTGCCTGCTAGTAAACCTACATAATCCATGGGCCCGCTAGTTAACCTACATAGTGCAAGGGCCCGCTATTTAACCTAGATCGTGCAAGTGTCCACTAATTAACCTACATAGTCCAAGTGCCCGCTAGTTAACCTACATAGTCCAAGTGCCCGCTAGGGATCCTTCATATTCCAAGTGCCTGCTAGGTAACCTAGATAGTCCAAGTGGCTGCTCGGTAACCTACAAAGTCTAAGTGCCCGCTAGGTTATCTATATAATCCAAATGCCCGCCTGGGAACCTACATGGTTCAAACCTGTTAGGTAACCTAGATAGTCCAAGTGCCCTCTAGTTAACCTAGATCTTCCAAGGTCCGCTAGTTAACCTAGATAGTCCAAGTGCCCGCTAGTTAACTTACATAGTCCAAGGTCAGCTAGTTAACCTAGATAGTCCAAGTGCCCGCTAGTTAACCTACATAGTCCAAGGTCAGCTAGTTAACCTAGATAGTCCAAGTGCCCGCTAGTTAACCTACATAGTCCAAGAACCCGCTAGTTGACCTAGATAGTCCAAGTGCCCGCTAGTTAACCTCGATAGTCCAAGTGCCCGCTAGGTAACCAAAGTAGTCCAAATGTCCAATAGGGATCCTACATAGTCCAAGTGCCCGCTAGGGAACCTACATAGTCCAAGTGCCCGTTAGTTAACCTAGATAGTCCAAATGCCTGCGAGGTAACCTAGATAGTCCAACAGCCCTCTAGGTAACCTACATACTCCAAGAACCCGCTAAGCAACATAGATAGTTAAAGTGCCAGCTAGGTAACCTAGATAATCCAAGTGCCTGCTAGGTAACCTACAAAGTCTAAGTGCCCACTAGATTATCTATATAGTCCAAATGCCCGCCTGGGAACCTACATAGTCCAAGTGCCCGCTAGGTAACCTAGATAGTCCAAGTGCCCTCTAGTTAACCTAGATCGTCCAAGTGCCCGCTAGTTAACCTACATAGTCCAAGGGCCCGCTAGTTAACCCACATAGTCCAAGGTCCGCTAGTTAACCTAGATAGTCCAAGTGCTCGCTAGTTAACCTACATAGTACAAGGGCCCGCTAGTTGACCTAGATAGTCCAAGTGCCCGCTAGTTAACCTAGATAGTCCAAGTGCCCGCTAGGTAACCAAAGTAGTCCAAATGTCCAATAGGGATCCTACATAGTCCAAGTGCCCGCTAGGGAACCTACATAGTCCAAGTGCCCGTTCGTTAACCTAGATAGTCCAAGTGCCTGCTAGGTAACCTAGATAGTCCAACAGCCCTCTAGGTAACCTACATACTCCAAGAACCCGCTATGCAACATAGATAGTTAAAGTGCCAGCTAGGTAACCTAGATAGTTCAAGTGCCTGCTAGGTAACCTACAAAGTCTAAGTGCCCACTAGGTTATCTATATAGTCCGAAAGCCCGCCTGGGAACCTACATAGTCCAAGTGCCCGCTAGGTAGCCTAGATAGTCTTAGTGCCCTCTAGTTAACCTAGATCGTCCAAGTGCCCGCTAGTTAACCCACATAGTCCAAGGTCCGCTAGTTAACCTAGATAGTCCAAGTGCTCGCTAGTTAACCTACATAGTACAAGGGCCCGCTAGTTGACCTAGATAGTCCAAGTGCCCGCTAGTTAACCTAGATAGTCCAAGTGCCCGCTAGGTAACCAAAGTAGTCCAAATGTCCAATAGGGATCCTATATAGTCCAAGTGCCCGCTAGGTAACCTACTTAGTCCAAGTGCCCGTTCGTTAACCTAGATAGTCCAAGTGCCTGCTAGGTAACCTCGACTGTCCAAGTGCCCGCAAGGTTACCTACATAGTCCATGTGCCCGTTCGTCAACCTAGATAGTCCAAGTGCCCGCTAGGAAACCTACAGAGTCCAAGGGCCCGCTAGGTAACCTTGATAGTCCAAGTGCCCGCTAGGTAACCTAGAGTCCAAGTGCTCGCTATTTAACCTACATAGTCCAAGTGCCCGCTATGTAATCTAGATAGTCAAAGTGCCCATTAGGTAACCTAGATAGTCCAAGTGCCCGTTACCTAACCTAGATAGTCCAAGTGCCCACTAGGCAACTTACATTGTCCAAGAGCCCGTTCATTAACCTAGAAGTCCAAGTGCCCGCTAGGTAACCTAGACAGTCCAAGTGCCCTCTAGGTTACCTGCATATTCCAAGTGCCCGTTCGTCAAACTAGATAGTCCAATTGCCCACTAGGTAACTTACATAGTCCACGTGCCCGCTAGGTAACCTATATAGTCCATGTGCCCGCTAGGTAACCTAGATAGTCCAAGGGCCCGCTAGTTAACCTATATAGTCCAAGGGCTCACTTTTTAACTTTGATAGTCCAAGTGCCCGCTAGTTAACCTAGATTGTCCAAGTGCCTGCTCGTTAACCTACATAGTCCAAGGGTCCACTAGTTAACCTAGATAGTCCAAGTGTCCTCTAGTTAACCTCCATAGTCCAAGTGCCCGCTAGTTAACGTATATACCAAGTGCCCGCTAGTTAACCTATATACCAAGTGCCCGCTACGTAACCTAGATAATCCAAAGGCACGCTAGTTAACCTACATAGTCCAAGAGCCCGCTAGGCAACCTAGATAGTCCAAGTGCCCGCTAAGGAACCTACATAGTCCAAGTGCACGCTAGTTAACCTAGATAGTCCAAGTGCCTGCTAGGTAACCTACATAGTGCAAGTGTCTGCTAGTTAACCTAGATAGTTCAAGTACCCGCTACGTAACCTAGATCGTCCAAGGGCCCCCTAGTTAGCCTACATAGTCCAAGTGCCGGCTAGGTAACCTAGATAGTCCAAGTGCCCGTTCTTTAACTTAGATAGTCCAAGTGCCCTTTAGGGAACCTAGATAATCCAAGGGCCCGCTAGTAAACCTACATAGTCCATGGGCCGGCTAGTTAACCTACATAGTGCAAGTGTCCGCTCGTTAACTTATATATTCCAAGTGCCCCCTAATTAACCTACATAATCTAAGTTCCTGTTAGGTAACCTAGGTAGTACAAGGGCCCGCTAGTTGACCAATATAGTCCAAGTGCCAGCTAGGTAACCTAGATAGTCCAAGGGCACGCTAGTTAACCTAGATAGTCCAAGTGTCCGCTAGTTAACCTACATAATCCAAGTGCCCGCTAGTTAACCTATATACCAAGTGCCCGCTACGTAACCTAGATAGTCCAAGGGCACTCTAGTTAACCTACATAGTACAAGTGCCCGCTAGGCAACCTAGATAGTCCCAGTGCCCGCTAAGGAACCTACATTGTCCAAGTGCATGCTAGTTAACTTAGATAGTCCAAGTGCCCGCTAGTTAACCTAGATAGTCCAAGTGCCTGCTAGGTAACCTACATAGTGCAAGTGTCCGCTAGATAACCTACATATTCCAAGTGCTCGCTAGTTAACATAGAAAGTCCAACTGCCCGCTAGGGAATGTACATAGCCCATGTGCCCGCTAGGTAACTTAGATAGTGCAACTGCCCGCTAGTTAACCTAGATAGTTCTAATACCCGCTACGTAACCTAGATCGTCCAAGAGCCCCCATAGTTAGCCTACATAGTCCAAGTGCCCGCTAGGTAACCTAGATAGTCCAAGTGCCCGTTCGGTAACCTAGATAGTCCAAGTGCCCTTTAGGGAACCTAGATAGTCCAAGGGCCCACTAGTAAACCTACATAGTCCATGGGCCCGCTAGTTAACCTACATAGTGCAAGTGTCCGCTAGTTAACCTACATATTCCAAGTGCCCCCTAATTAACCTACATAATCTAAGTTCCCGTTAGCTAACCTAGGTAGTCCAAGGGCCCGCTAGTTGACCTACATAGTCCAAGTGCCAGCTAGGTAACCTCGATAGTACAAGTGCCCGCTAGGGAACCTAGATAGTCCAAGTGCCTGTTAGCTAACCTAGATAGTCCAAGTGGCGGCTAGGTAACCTACATAGTCCAAGTGCCCGTTCGTTAACCTAGATAATCCAAGTGCCCGCTAGGTAACCTAGACAGTCCAAATGCCCGCTAGTTAACTTACATAGTCCAAGTGCCCGAAAGGGAACCTACATAATCCAAGTGCCCGCTAGGCAACCTACATAGTCCAAGTGCCCGTTAGTTAACCTAGATAATCAAAGTGCCTGCTAAGTAACTTAGATAGTCCAAGTGCCCACTAGGTAAGCTACATAGTCCAAGTTCCCGCTTGGTAACCTTAATAGTCCAAATGCCCGCTAGGGAAACTACATAGTCCAAGTGCCCGCTAGTTAACCTAGATAGTCCAAGTGCCTGCTTTTAAACCTACATAATCCATGGGCCCGCTAGTTAACCTACATAGTGCAAGGGCCCGCTAGTTAACCTAGATCGTGCAAGTGTCCGCTAGTTAACCTACATAGTCCATGTGCCCGCTAGTTAACATAGATAGTCCAAGGGCCCGCTAGGGATCCTTCATAATCCAAGTGCCTGCTAGGTAACCTAGATAGTCCAAGTGCCCGCTAGTTAACCTAGATAGTCCACGTGCCCACTAGGGGAAGTACATAGTCCAAGTGCCTGCTAGGTAAGCTAGATAGTCCAAGTGCGCGCTAGGGTATGTACATAGTCCAAGGGCCTGCCCGGAAACATAGATAGTCCAAGTGCCCGCTAGTTAACCTACATAGTCCAAGGGCCCGCTAGTTAACCTACATAGTCGAAGGTCTGCTAGTTAACCTAGATAGTAAAAGTGCCCGCTAGGTAACCTACAGAGTCCACGTGCCCGCTAGGTTACCTATATAGTCCAAGTGCCCGTTCGTTAACCTAGATAGTCCAAGTGCCCGCTAGGTAACCTACATAGTCCAGGGGACCGCTAGGTAACCTAGATAATCCAAGTGCCCGCTAGGTAACCTAGATAGTCTAAGTTCTCGCTAGTTAACCTAGATAGTCCAAGTGCCCGTTAGGAAACCTAGATAGTCAAAGTGCCCTTTAGGTAACCTACATAGTCCAAGTTGCAGCTAGGTAACCTAGATAGTGAAAGTGCCCGTTAGGTAACCTAGATAGTCCAAGTGCCTGCTAGGTAACCTACATTGTCCAAGTTCCCGCTAGGTAACCAAGATAGTCCAAGTGCCCGTAACCTAACCTAGATAGTCCAACTGCCCGCTAGGCAACATACATAGTCCAAGTGCCCATTCGTTAACCTAGAAGTCCAAGTGCCCGCTATGTAACCTAGACAGTCCAAGTGCCGCTAGGGAACCTATATAGTCCAAGTGCTATCTAGGTAACCTAGATAGTCCAAGTGCCTGCTAGGTAACCTACATAGTCCAAGTGCCCGTTCGTTAACCTCGATAGTCCACGTGCCCGCTAGGTAACCTATATAGTCCAAGTGCCCGCTAGTTAACCTAGATCGTCCAAGTGCCCGCTAGTTAACCTACATAGTCCAAGTGCCAGCTAGGTAACCTAGATAGTGAAAGTGCCCGTTAGGTAACCTAGATAGTCCAAGTGCCTGCTAGGTAACCTACATTGTCCAAGGTCCCGCTAGGTTACTTAGATAGTCCAAGTGCCCGTTATCTAACCTAGATAGTCGAAGTGCCCGCTAGGCAACATACATAGTCCAAGTGCCCGTTCGTTAACCTAGAAGTCCAAGTGCCCGCTATGTAACCTTGACAGTCCAAGTGCCCGTTCGTTAACCTAGATAGTCCAAGTGCCCGCTAGGGAACCTACATAATCCAAGTGCCCGCTAGGCAACCTACATAGTCCAAGTGCCCGTTAGTTAACCTAGATAGTCAAAGGGCCTGCTAGGAAACTTAGATAGTCCAAGTGCTCGCTAGGTAAGCTAGATAGTCCAAGTGCCCGCTAGGTAACCTAGATAGTCCAAATGCCCGCTAGGGAAGCTGCATAGTCCAAGTGCCCGCTAGTTTGCCTAGATAGTCCAAGTGCCTGCTAGTAAACCTACATAATCCATGGCCCGCTAGTTAACCTATATAGTACAAGGGCCCGCTAGTTAACCTAGATCGTGTAAGTGTCCGCTAGTTAACCTACATAGTCCAAATGCCCGCTAGTTAACCTATATACCAAGTGCCCGCTACGTAACCTAGATAGTCCGAGGGCACGCTAGTTAACCTACATAGTACTAGTGCCCGCTAGGCAACCTAGATTGTCCATGTGCCCGCTAAGGAACCTACATAGTCCAAGAGCCCGCTAGTTAACCTAGATAGTCCAAGTGCCTGCTAGGTAACCGACATAGTGCAAGTGTCCGCTAGTTAACCTACATATTCCAAGTGCCCGCCAGTTAACTTAGATAGTCCAAGTGCCCGCTAGGGAACGTACATAATCCAAGTTCCCGCTAGGGAACGTACTTATTCCAAGTGCCCGCTAGGTAACTTAGATAGTGCAAGTGCCCGCTAGTTAACCTAGATAGTTCTAGTACCCGCTAGGTAACCTCGATCGTTCAAGGGCCCCCTAGTTAGCCTACAGAGTCCAAGTGCCCGCTAGATAACCTAGATAGTTCAAGTGCCCGTTCGGTAACCAAGATACCCCAAGTGCCCTTGAGGGAACCTAGATAGTCCAAAGGCCCGCTAGTGAAACTACATAGTCCATGGGCCCACTAGTTAACCTACATAGTGCAAGTGTCCGCTAGTTAACCTACAAATTCCAAGTGCCCCCTAGTTAAACTACATAATCTAAGTGCCCGTTAGCTAACCTAGGCAGTATAAGGGCCCGCTAGTTGACCTATATAGTCCAAGTGCCAGCTAGGTAACCTAGATAGTACAAGTGCCCGCTAGGGATCCTAGATAGTCCAAGTGCCTGTTAGCTAACCTAGATAATCCAAGTGCCCGCTAGGTAACCTAGACAGTCCAAGTACCCGCTAGTTAACCTACATAGTCCAAGTGCGCGATAGGGAACCTACATAATCCAAGTGCCCCCTAGGGAACCTACATTGTCCAAGTGCCCGCTAGGCAACCTACATAGTCCAAGTGCCCGTTATTTAACCTAGATAGTCAAAGTGCCTGCTAGGTAACCTACATAGTCCAAGTGGCCGATAGGGAACCTACATAATCCAAGTGCCCGCTAGGGAACCTACATAGTCCAAGTTCCCGCTTGGTAACTTTAATAGTCCAAATGCCCGCTAGGGAAACTACATAGTCCAAGGGCCCGCTAGTTAACCTAGATAGTCCAAGTGCCTGCTAGTAAACCTACATAATCCATGGGCCCGCTAGTTAACCTACATAGTGCAAGGGCCCGCTAGTTAACCTAGATCGTGCAAGTGTCCGCTAGTTAACCTACATAGTCCAAGTGCCCGCTAGTTAACCTAGATAGTCCACGTGCCCACTAGGGGAAGTACATAGTCCAAGTGCCCGCTAGGTAAGCAAGATAGTCCAAGTGCGCGCTAGGGTATGTACATAGTCCAAGGGCCTGCCAGGAAACCTAGATAGTCCAAGGGCCCGCTAGTTAACCTACATTGTTCAAGGTCTGCTAGTTAACCTAGATAGTAAAAGTGCCCGCTAGGTAACCTAGACAGTCCAAGTGCCCGCTAGGTACCTACGTAGTCCAAGTGCCCTTTCGTTAACCTAGATAGTCCAAGTGTCCGCTAGGTAACCTACATAGTCCAGGGGACCGCTAGGTAACCTAGATAGTCCAAGTGCCCGCTAGGTAACCTAGATAGTCAAAGTGCCCTTTAGGTAACCTACATAGTCCAAGTGCCAGCTAGGTAACCTAGATAGTGAAAGTGCCCGTTAGGTAACCTAGATAGTCCAAGTGCCTGCTAGGTAACCTAGATAGTCCAAGTTCCCGCTAGGTAACCTAGATAGTCCAAGTGCCCGTAACCTAACCTAGATAGTCCAAGTGCCCGCTAGGCAACATACATAGTCCAAGTGCCCGTTCGTTAACCTAGAAATCCAAGTGCGCGCTATGTAACCTAGACAGTCCAAGTGCCGCTAGGTTACCTGCATAGTCCAAGTGCCCTTTCGTTAACCTAGATAGTCCAAGTGCCTGCTAGGTAACCTACATAGTCCAAGTACCCGTTCGTTAACCTTGATAGTCCAAGTGCCCGCTAGGTAACCTATATAGTCCAAGTGCCCGGTAGTTAACCTAGATCGTCCAAGTGCCCGCTAGTTAACCTACATAGTCCAAGTGCCAGCTAGGTAACCTAGATAGTGAAAGTGCCCGTTAGGTAACCTAGATAGTCCAAGTGCCTGCTAGGTAACCTACATTGTCCAAGTTCCCGCTAGGTTACTTAGATAGTCCAAGTGCCTGCTAGTAAACCTACATAATCCATGGCCCGCTAGTTAACCTATATAGTACAAGGGCCCACTAGTTAACCTAGATCGTGTAAGTGTCCGCTAGTTAACCTACATAGTCCAAATGCCCGCTAGTTAACCTATATACCAAGTGCCCGCTACGTAACCTAGATAGTCCAAGGGCACGCTAGTTAACCTACATAGTACAAGTGCCCGCTAGGCAACCTAGATTGTCCAAGTGCCCGCTAAGGAACCTACATAGTCCAAGGGCACGATAGTTAACCTAGATAGTCCAAGTGCCCGCTAGTTAACCTAGATAGTCCAAGTGCCTGCTAGGTAACCGACATAGTGCAAGTGTCCACTAGTTAACCTACATATTCCAAGTGCCCACCAGTTAACATAGATAGTCCAAGTGCCCGCTAGGGAACGTACATAGTCCAAATTCCCGCTAGGGAACGTACTTATTCCAAGTGCCCGCTAGGTAACTTAGATAGTGCAAGTGCCCGCTAGTTAACTTAGATAGTTCTAGTACCCGCTAGGTAACCTCGATCGTTCAAGGGCCCCCTAGTTAGCCTACATAGTCCAAGTGCCCGCTAGATAACCTAGATAGTTCAAGTGCCCGTTCGGTAACCAAGATACCCCAAGTGCCCTTGAGGGAACCTAGATAGTCCAAAGGCCCGCTAGTAAACCTACATAGTCCATGGGCCCGCTAGTTAACCTACATAGTGCAAGTGTCCGCTAGTTAACCTACAAATTCCAAGTGCCCCCTAGTTAAACTACATAATCTAAGTGCCCGTTAGCTCACCTAGGTAGTATAAGGGCCCGCTAGTTGACCTACATAGTCCAAGTGCCAGCTAGGTAACCTAGATAGTACAAGTGCCCGCTAGGGATCCTAGATAGTCCAAGTGCCTGTTAGCTAACCTACATAATCCAAGTGCCCGCTAGGTAACCTAGACAGTCCAAGTACCTGCTAGTTAACCTACATAGTCCAAGTGCCCGATAGGGAACCTACATAATCCAAGTGCCCGCTAGGGAACCTACATAGTCCAAGTGCCCGCTAGGCAACCTACATAGTCCAAGTGCCCGTTATTTAACTTAGATAGTCAAAGTGCCTGCTAGGTAACCTACATAGTCCAAGTGCCCGATAGGGAACCTACATAATCCAAGTGCCCGCTAGGGAAACTACATAGTCCAAGTTCCCGCTTGATAACCTTAATAATCCAAATGCCCGCTAGGGAAACTACATAGTCCAAGGGCCCGCTAGTTAACCTAGATAGTCCAAGTGCCTGCTAGTAAACCTACATAATCCATGGGCCCGCTAGTTAACCTACATAGTGCAAGGGCCCGCTAGTTAACCTAGATCGTGCAAGTGTCCGCTAGTTAACGTACATAGTCCAAGTGCCCGCTAGTTAACCTAGATAGTCCAAGTGCCCGCTAGGGATCCTTCATAATCCAAGTGCCTGCTAGGTAACCTAGATAGTCCAAGTGCCCGCTAGTTAACCTAGATAGTCCTCGTGACCGTTAGTTAACCTAGATAGTCCAAGTGCCCTCTAGGGGATGTACATAGTCCAAGTGCCCGCTAGGTAACCTAGATAGTCCCAGTGCGCGCTAGTTAACTTACATAGTCCAAGTGCCTGATAGGGAACCTACATAATCCAAGTGCCCGCTAGGTAACCTACATAGTCCAAGTGACCGCTAGGCAACCTACATAGTCCAAGTGCCCGTTAGTTAACCTAGATAATCAAAGTACTTGCTACGTAACTTAGATAGTCCAAGTGCCCACTAGGTAACCTACATAGTCCAAGTTCCCGCTTGGTAACCTAATTAGTCCAAATGCCCGCTAGGGAAACTACATAGTCCAAGTGTCCGCTAGTTAACCTAGATAGTCCAAGTGCCTGCTAGTAAACCTACATAATCCATGGGCCCGCTAGTTAACCTACATAGTGCAAGGGCCCGCTAGTTAACCTAGATCGTGCAAGTGTCCGCTAGTTAACCTACATAGTCCAAGTGCCCGCTAGTTAACCTAGATAGTCCAAGGGCCCGCTAGGGATCCTTCATAATCCAAGTGCCTGCTAGGTAACCTAGATAGTCCAAGTGCCCGCTAGTTAAACTAGATATTCCTCGTGCCCGTTAGTTAACCTAGATAGTCCAAGTGCCCACTAGGGGATGTACATAGTCCAAGTGCCCGCTAGTTAACCTAGATAGTCCAAGGGCCCGCTAGGGATCCTTCATAATCCAAGTGCCTGCTAGGTAACCTAGATAGTCCAAGTGCCCGCTAGTTAACCTAGATAGTCCACGTGCCCACTAGGGGAAGTACATAGTCCAAGTGCCCGCTAGGTAAGCTAGATAGTCCAAGTGCGCGCTAGTTAACCTACATAGTCCAAGGGCCCGCTAGTTAACCTACATATTCCAAGGTCTGCTAGTTAACCTAGATAGTAAAAGTGCCCGCTAGGTAACCTAGACAGTCCAAGTGCCCGCTAGGTACCTACATAGTCCAAGTGCCCGTTCGTTAACCTAGATAGTCCAAGTGCCCTCTAGGTAACCTACATAGTCCAGGGGACCGTTAGGTAACCTAGATAATCCAAGTGCCCGCTAGGTAACCTAGATAGTCTAAGTTCCCGCTAGTTAACCTAGATAGTCCAAGTGCCCGCTAGGTAACCTAGATAGTCAAAGTGCCCTTTAGGTAACCTACATAGTCCAAGTGCCAGCTAGGTAACCTAGATAGTGAAAGTGCCCGTTACGTAACCTAGATAGTCCAAGTGCCTGCTAGGTAACCTAGATAGTCCAAGTTCCCGCTAGGTAACCTAGATAGTCCAAGTGCCCTTAACCTAACCTAGATAGTCCAAGTTCCCGCTAGGCAACATACATAATCCAAGTGCCCGTTCGTTAACCTAGAAGTCCAAGTGCGCGCAATGTAACCTAGACAGTCCAAGTGGCGCTAGGTTACCTGCATAGTCCAAGTGCCCGTTCGTTAACCTAGATAGTCCAAGTGCCCGCTAGGGAACCTATATAGTCCAAGTGCTAAATAGGTAACCTAGATAGTCCAAGTGCCTGCTAGGTAACCTACATAGTCCAAGTGCCCGTTCGTTAACCTTGATAGTCCAAGTGCCCGCTAAGTAACCTATATAGTCCAAGTGCCCGCTAGTTAACCTAGATCGTCCAAGTGCCCGCTAGTTAACCTACATAGTCCAAGTGCCAGCTAGGTAACCTAGATAGTGAAAGTGCCCGTTAGGTAACCAAGATAGTCCAGGTGCCTGCTAGGTAACCTACATTGTCCAAGTTCCCGCTAGGTTACTTAGATAGTCCAAGTGCCCGTTAGCTAACCTAGATAGTCCAAGTGCCCGCTAGGGAAGCTACATAGTCCAAGTGCCCGCTAGTTTGCCTAGATAGTCCAAGTACCTGCTAGTAAACCTACATAATCCATGGCCCGCTAGTTAACCTATATAGTACAAGGGCCCACTAGTTAACCTAGATCGTGTAAGTGTCCGCTAATTAACCTACATAGTCCAAATGCCCGCTAGTTAACCTATATACCAAGTGCCCGTTACGTAACCTAGATAGTCCAAGGGCACGCTAGTTAACCTACATAGTACAAGTGCCCGCTAGGCAACCTAGATTGTCCAAGTGCCCGCTAAGGAACCTACATAGTCCAAGTGCAGGATAGTTAACCTAGATAGTCCAAGTGCCCGCTAGTTAACCTAGATAGTCCAAGTGCCTGCTAGGTAACCGACATAGTGCAAGTGTCCGCTAGTTAACCTACATATTCCAAGTGCCCGCCAGTTAACATAGATAGTCCAAGTGCCCGCTAGGGAACGTACATAGTCCAAATTCCCGCTAGAGAACGTACTTATTCCAAGTGCCCGCTAGGTAACTTAGATAGTGCAAGTGCCCGCTAGTTAACTTAGATAGTTCTAGTACCCGCTAGGTAACCTCGATCGTTCAAGGGCCCCCTAGTTAGCCTACATAGTCCAAGTTCCCGCTAGATAACCTAGATAGTTCAAGTGCCCGTTCGGTAACCAAGATACCCCAAGTGCCCTTGAGGGAACCTAGATAGTCCAAAGGCCCGCTAGTAAACCTACATAGTCCATGGGCCCGCTAGTTAACCTACATAGTGCAAGTGTCCGCTAGTTAACCTACAAATTCCAAGTGCCCCCTAGTTAAACTACATAATCTAAGTGCCCGTTAGCTAACCTAGGTAGTATAAGGGCCCGCTAATTGACCTACATAGTCCAAGTGCCAGCTAGGTAACCTAGATAGTACAAGTGCCCGCTAGGGATCCTAGATAGTCCAAGTGCCTGTTAGCTAACCTAGATAATCCAAGTGCCCGCTAGGTAACCTAGACAGTCCAAGTACCTGCTAGTTAACCTACATAGTCCAAGTGCCCGATAGGGAACCTACATAATCCAAGTGCCCGCTAGGGAACCTACGTAGTCCAAGTGCCCGCTAGGCAACCTACATAGTCCAAGTGCCCGTTATTTAACCTAGATAGTCAAAGTGCCTGCTAGGTAACCTACATAGTCCAAGTGCCCGATAGGGAACTTACATAATCCAAGTGCCCCCTAGGGAACCTACATAGTCCAAGTTCCCGCTTGGTAACCTTAATAGTCCAAATGCCCGCTAGGGAAACTACATAGTCCAAGGGCCCGCTAGTTAACCTAGATAGTCCAAGTGCCTGCTAGTAAACCTACATAATCCATGGGCCCGCTAGTTAACCTACATAGTGCAAGCGCCCGCTAGTTAACCTAGATCGTGCAAGTGTCCGCTAGTTAACCTACATAGTCCAAGTGCCCGCTAGTTAACCTAGAGAGTCCAAGTGCCCGCTAGGGATCCTTCATAATCCAAGTGCCTGCTAGGTAACCTAGATAGTCCAAGTGCCCGCTAGTTAACCTAGATAGTCCTCGTGCCCGTTAGTTAACCTAGATAGTCCAAGTGCCCACTAGGGGATGTACATAGTCCAAGTGCCCGCTAGGTAACCTAGATAGTCCAAGTGCGCGCTAGTTAACTTACATAGTCCAAGTGCCCGATAGGGAACCTACATAATCCAAGTGCCCGCTAGGTAACCTACATAGTCCAAGTGCCCGCTAGGAAACCTACATAGTCCAAGTGCCCGTTAGTTAACCTAGATAATCAAAGTGCCTGCTAGGTAACTTAGATAGTCCAAGTGCCCACTAGGTAACCTACATAGTCCAAGTTCCCGCTTGGTAACCTAATTAGTCCAAATGCCCGCTAGGGAAACTACATAGTCCAAGTGTCCGCTAGTTAACCTAGATAGTCCAAGTGCCTGCTAGTAAACCTACATAATCCATGGGCCCGCTAGTTAACCTACATAGTGCAAAGGGCCGCCAGTTAACCTAGATCGTGCAAGTGTCCGCTAGTTAACCTACATAGTCCAAGTGCCCGCTAGTTAACCTAGATAGTCCAAAGGCCCGCTAGTAAACCTACATAGTCCATGGGCCCACTAGTTAACCTACATAGTGCAAGTGTCCGCTAGTTAACCTACAAATTCCAAGTGCCCCTAGTTAAACTACATAATCTAAGTGCCCGTTAGCTAACCTAGGTAGTATAAGGGCCCCCTAGTTGACCTACATAGTCCAAGTGCCAGCTAGGTAACCTAGATAGTACAAGTGCCCGCTAGTGATCCTAGATAGTCCAAGTGCCTGTTAGCTAACCTAGATAATCCAAGTGCCCGCTAGGTAACCTAGATAGTCCAAGTACCTGCTAGTTAACCTACATAGTCCAAGTACCCGATAGGGAACCTACATAATCCAAGTGCCCGCTAGGGAACCTACGTAGTCCAAGTGCCCGCTAGGCAACGTACATAGTCCATGTGCCCGTTATTTAACCTAGATAGTCAAAGTGCCTGCTAGGTAACCTACATAATCCAAGTGCCCCCTAGGGAACCTACATAGTCCAAGTTCCCGCTTGGTAACCTTAATAGTCCAAATGCCCGCTAGGGAAACTACATAGTCCAAGGGCCCGCTAGTTAACCTAGATAGTCCAAGTGCCTGCTAGTAAACCTACATAATCCATGGGCCCGCTAGTTAACCTACATAGTGCAAGGGCCCGCTAGTTAACCTAGATCGTGCAAGTGTCCGCTAGTTAACCTACATAGTCCAAGTGCCCGCTAGTTAACCTAGAGAGTCCAAGTGCCCGCTAGGGATCCTTCATAATCCAAGTGCCTGCTAGGTAACCTAGATAGTCCAAGTGCCCGCTAGTTAACCTAGATAGTCCTCGTGCCCGTTAGTTAACCTAGATAGTCCAAGTGCCCACTAGGGGATGTACATAGTCCAAGTGCCCGCTAGGTAACCTATATAGTCCAAGTGCGCGCTAGTTAACTTACATAGTCCAAGTGCCCGATAGGGAACCTACATAATCCAAGTGCCCGCTAGGTAACCTACATAGTCCAAGTGCCCGCTAGGAAACCTACATAGTCCAAGTGCCCGTTAGTTAACCTAGATAATCAAAGTGCCTGCTAGGTAACTTAGATAGTCCAAGTGCCCACTAGGTAACCTACATAGTCCAAGTTTCCGCTTGGCAACCTAATTAGTCCAAATGCCCGCTAGGGAAACTACATAGTCCAAGTGTCCGCTAGTTAACCTAGATAGTCCAAGTGCCTGCTAGTAAACCTACATAATCCATGGGCCCGCTAGTTAACCTACATAGTGCAAAGGGCCGCCAGTTAACCTAGATCGTGCAAGTGTCCGCTAGTTAACCTACATAGTCCAAGTGCCCGCTAGTTAACCTAGATAGTCCAAGGGCCCGCTAGGGATCCTTCATAATCCAAGTGCCTGCTAGGTAACCAAGATAGTCCAAGTGCCCGCTAGTTAACCTAGATAGTCCACGTGCCCACTAGGGGAAGTACATAGTCCAAGTGCCCGCTAGGTAAGCTAGATAGTCCAAGTGCGCGCTAGGGTATATGTACATAGTCCAAGGGCCTGCCAGGAAACCTAGTTAGTCCAAGTGCCCGCTAGTTAACCTACATAGTCCAAGGGCCCTCTAGTTAACCTACATAGTCCAAGGTCTGCTAGTTAACCTAGATAGTAAAAGTGCCCGCTAAGTAACCTAGACAGTCCAAGTGCCCGCTAGGTACCTACATATTCCAAGTGCCCGTTCATTAACCTAGATAGTCCAAGTGCCCGCTAGGTAACCTACATAGTCCAGGGGACCGCTAGGTAACCTAGATAATCCAAGTCCCCGCTAGGTAACCTAGATAGTCTAAGTTCCTGCTAGTTAACCTAGATAGTCCAAGTGCCCGCTAGGTAACCTAGATAGTCAATGTGCCCTTTAGGTAACCTACATAGTCCAAGTGCCAGCTAGGTAACCTAGATAGTGAAAGTGCCCGTTAGGTCATCTAGATAGTCCAAGTGCCTGCTAGGTAACCTAGATAGTCCAAGTTCCCGCTAGGTAACCTAGATAGTCCAAGTGCCCGTAACCTAACCTAGATAGTCCAAGTGCCCGCTAGGCAACATACATAGTTCAAGTGCCCGTTCGTTAACCTAGAAGTCCAAGTGCCCGCTATGTAACCTAGACAGTCCAAGTGCCGCTAGGTTACCTGCATAGTCCAAGTGCCCGTTCGCTAACCTAGATAGTCCAAGTGCCCGCTAGGGAACCTATATAGTCCAAGTGCTAAATAGGTAACCTAGATAGTCCAAGTGCCTGCTAGGTAACCTACATAGTCCAAGTGCCCGTTCGTTAACCTCGATAGTCCAAGTGCCCGCTAGGTAACCTATATAGTCCAAGTGCTCGCTAGTTAACCTAGATCGTCCAAGTGCCCGCTAGTTAACCTACATAGTCCAAGTGCCAGCTAGGTAACCTAGATAGTGAAAGTGCCCGTTAGGTAACCTAGATAGTCCAAGAGCCTGCTAGGTAACCTACATTGTCCAAGTTCCCGCTAGGTTACTTAGATAGTCCAAGTGCCCGTTAGCTAACCTAGATAGTCCAAGTGCCCGCTAGGCAACATACATAGTCCAAGTGCCCGTTCGTTAACCTAGAAGTCCAAGTGCCCGCTATGTAACCTAGACAGTCCAACTGCCCGTTCGTTAACCTAGATAGTTCAAGTGCCCGCTAGGGAACCTACATAATCCAAGTGCCCGCTAGACCACCTACATTGTCCAAGTGCCCGTTAGTTAACGTAGATAGTCAAAGGGCCTCCTAGGTAACTTAGATAGTCCAAGTGCTCGCTAGGTAAGCTAGATAGTCTAAGTGCCCGCTAGGTAACCTAGATAGTCCAAATGCCCGCTAGGGAAGCTACATAGTTCAAGTGCCCGCTAGTTTGCCTAGATAGTCCAAGTGCCTGCTAATAAACCTACATAATCCATGGCCCGCTAGTTAACCTATATAGTACAAGGGCCCACTAGTTAACCTAGATCGTGTAAGTGTCCGCTAGTTAACCTACATAGTCTAAATGCCCGCTAGTTAACCTATTTACCAAGTGCCCGCTACGTAACCTAGATAGTCCAAGGGCACGCTAGTTAACCTACATAGTACAAGTGCCTGCTAGGCAACCTAGATTGTCCAAGTGCCCGCTAAGGAACCTACATAGTCCAAGTGCACGATAGTTAACCTAGATAGTCCAAGTGCCGCTAGGTAACCTACATAGTGCAAGTGTCCCCTAGTTAACCTACATAGTCCAAGTGCCCGCTATTTAACATAGATAGTCCAAGTGCCCTCTAGGGAACGTACATAGTCCAAGTGCCCGCTAGGTAACCTAGATAGTGCAAGTGCCCGGTAGTTAACCTACATAATCCAAGTGACCGCTACGTAACCTAGATAGTCTAAGGGCCCGCTAGTTAACCTACATAGTCCAAGTGCCCGGTAGTTAACTTACATAGTTCAAGTGCCCGTAAGGAACATATATAGTCCAAGTGCCCGCTAGGGAACATACAGAGTCTAAGTGCCCGCTAGGGAACCTATGTAGTCCAAGTGCCCGCTAGGGAATCTACATAGTCCAAGAGCCCGTTAGTTAACGTAGATAGTCCAAGTGCCGCTAGTTAATCTACATAGTTCAAGGGCCCGCTAGTTAACCTACATAGTCCAAGTGCCGAAAGGGAACCTACATATTCCAAGTGCCCGTTAGGGAACCTAAATAATCCAAGTGCCCGCAGGGAACCTATATAGTCCAAGTGCCCGCTAGGGAACCTACATATTCAAAGTGCCCGCTAGGGAACCTGCATTGGGCAAGTGCTCGCTAGTTAACCTAGATAGTCCAAGTGTCCGCTAGTTAACTTACATAGTCCAAGGTCAGCTAGTTAACCTAGATAGTCCAAGTGCCCGCTAGTTAACCTACATAGTCCAAGGTCAGCTAGTTATCCTAGATAGTCCAAGTGCCCGCTAGTTAACCTACATAGTCCAAGAACCCACTAGTTAACCTAGATAGTCCAAGTGCCGGATAGTTTACCTACATAGTCCTCGAACTCGCTAGTTAAGCTAGATATTCCAAGTGCCCGCTAGTTAACCTAGATCTTCCAAGTGTCCACTAGTTAACCTACATAGTCCAAGTTCCCGTTAGGTAACCTAGATAGTAAAAGTGCCCGCAACGTAACCTACATAGTCCAAGTGCCCGCTAGGTAACCTAGATATTCCAAGTTCCTGTTAACTAACCTAGATAATCCAAGTGCCCGCTAGGTAACCTACATAGTCCAAGTGCCCTTTCGTTAACCTAGATAGTCCAAGTGCCCGCTAGGTAACCTACAGATTCAAAGGGTCCGCTAGGTAACCTATATAGTCCAAGTGCCCGTTACCTAACCTAGATAGTCCAATTGCCCGCTATGCAACATACATAGTCCAAGTGCCCGCTAGTTAACCTACATAGTCCAAGTGCCCACTAGGTAACCTAGATAGTCCAAGTGCCCGCTAGGTAACTTACATAGTCCAAATGCCCGCTAGGCAACCTAGATAGTCCAAGTGCCCGTTCGTTAACCTAGATAGCCAAGTGCCCGCTAGGTAAACTAGACAGTCCAAGTGTCTGCTAGGTAACCTACATAGCCCAAATGCCCGTTCGTTAACCTACATAGTCCAAGGGCCCACTAGTTAACCTAGATCGCCTAAGTGTCCTCTACTTAACCTACATAGTCCAAATGCACGCTAGCTAACCTACATAGTCCAAGTGCCGCTAGGTAACCTACATAGTGCAAGTGTCCCCTAGTTAACCTACATAGTCCAAGTAGCCGGTAGTTAACATAGATAGTCCAAGTGCCCACTAGTTAACATAGATAGTCCAAGTGTCCGCTAGGGAACATACATAGTCCAAGTGCCCGCTAGGTAACCTAGATAGTGAATGTGCCCGGTAGTTAACCTACATAGTCCAAGTGCCCGCTAGGTAACCTAGATAGTCCAAGGGCCCGCTAGTTAACCTACATAGTCCAAGTGCCCGGTAGTTAACTTACATAGTCCAAGTGCCCCCTCTGGAACCTACATAGTCCAAGTGCCTGCTAGGGAACCTACATAGTTCAAGTGTCCGTAGGGAACACACAGAATCCAAGTGCCCGCTAGGGAATCTACATAGTCCAAGGGCCCGCTAGTTAACGTAGATAGTCCAAGTACCCACTAGTTAACCTAGATCGTCCAAGTGCACGCTAGTTAACCTACTTAGTCCAAGGGCCCGCTAGTTAACCTATATAGTCCAAGTGCCCGCTAGGGAACCTACACAGTCAAATTGCCCGCTAGGGAACCTACATAGTCCAAGTGCCCGCTAGTTAACCTAGGTAGTCCAAGTGCCCGCTAGTTAACCTAGATAGTCCAAGTGCCCGCTAGTTAACCAGGATCATCAAAGTGCCCTCTAGTTAACTTACATAGTCCAAAGGCCTGCTAGTTAACCTACATAGAGTAAGGGCCCTCTAGTTAACCTTGATAGTACAAGTGCCCGCTAGTTAACCTACATAGTCCAAGTTCCCGCAAGGTAACCTAGACAGTCCAAGTGACCTTTAGGTTACCTACATAGTCCAAGTGCCCGTTCGTTAACCTACATAGTCCAAGTGCCCGCTAGGTAACGTAGATAGCCCAAGTGCCCGCTAGGGAACGTACATAGTCCAAGTGCCTGCTAGGTAACCTAGATAGTCCAAATGCCCGCTAGTTAACCAACATAGTCCAAGTGCCTCCTAGGTAAACTACACAGTCCAAGTGCCCACTAGGTAACCTAGACAGTCCAAGTACCCGATAGGGAACCTACATAGTCCAAGTGCTCGCTAGGCAACCTACATAGTCCAAGTGCCCGCTAGGTAACTTAGATAGTCCAATTGCCCGTTAGCTAACCTAGATAGTCGAAGTGTCCGCTAGTTAACCTACATAGTCCAAGTGCCCGTTCGTTAACCTAGATGGGCCAAGTGCCTGCTAGGTAACCTAGACAGTCCAAGTGCCGGCTAGGTTACCTACATAGTCCAAGTGCACGTTCGTTAACCTAGATAGTCAAAGTGCCTACTAGGTAACTTAAATAGTCCAAGTGCTCGCTAGGGAACCTACATAGTCCAAGTGCCCGCTAGGTAACCTAGATAGTCCAATTGCCCGTTAGCTAACCTAGATAGTCGAAGTGCCCGCTAGGAAACCTAGATAGTCCAAGGGCCCGCTAGTTAATCTAGATAGTCCAAGTGTCCGCTAGGAAACCTAGATAGTCCAAGTGCCCGCTAGGGTATGTACGTAGTTCAAGTTCCCGCTAGGTAACCTAGATTGTCCAAGTGTCCGCAAGTTAACCTACATAGTCCAAGTGCCCGCTAGGTAACCTAGACAGTCCAAGGTCCTGCTAGTTAACCTACATAGTCCAATGCCCGATAGTGAACATACAAAGTCCAAGTGCCCGCTGAGGAACCTACATAGTCCAAGTGCCCGATAGGGAACCTACATATTCCAAGTGCCCATTAGGGAACCAAGATAGTCCAAGTGCCCGTAGGGAACCTATATTGTCCAAGTGCCCGCTAGGGAAACTACATAGTCAAAGTGCCCGCTAGGGAACCTGCATTGTACAAGTGCCCGCTAATTAACCTAGATAGTCCAAGTGCCCGCTAGTTAACCTAGACAGTCCAAGTGCCCGCTGGTTAACCTTGATCATACAAGTGCCCGCTAGTTAACCTACATAGTCCAAGTGCCTGTTAGGGAACCTACATAGTCCAAGTGCCCGCAGAGGAACCTACATAGTCCAAGTGCCCGTTAGGGAACCTAGATAGTCCAAGTGCCCGTAGGGAACCTATATAGTCCAAGTGCCCGCTAGGGAACCTACATAGTTAAAGTGCCCGCTAGGGAGCCTGCATTGTGCAAATGCCCGCTAGTTAACCTAGATAGTCCAAGTGCCCGCTAGTTAACCTAGATTGTCGAAGTGCCCGATAGTTAACCTACATAGTCCAAGGTCAGCTAGTTAACCTAGATAGTCCAAGTGCCCGCTAGTTAACCTACATAGTCCAAGAACCTGCTAGTTAACCTAGATAGTCCAAGTGCCCGCTAGTTAACCTACATAGTCCAAGGGCCCGCTAGTTAACCTAGATATTCCAAGTGCCCGCTTGTTAACCTAGATCGTCCAAGTGTACGCTAGTTAACCTACATAGTCCAAGTTCCCATTAGGTAACCTAGATAGTACAAGTGCCTGCAAGGTAACCTACATAGTCCAAGTGCCCGCTAGGTAACCTAGATATTCCAAGTTCCTGTTAGCTAACCTAGATAATCCAAGTGCCCGCTAGGTAACCTACATAGTCCAAGGGCCCGCTAGGTAACCTATATAGTCCAAGTGCCCGCTAAGAAACCAAGATAGTCCAAGTGCCCGCTAGGCAACCTACATAGTCCATGTTCCCGCTACGTAACCTAGATAGTCCAAGTGCCCGTTACCTAACCTAGATAATCCAATTGCCCGCTATGCAACATACATAGTCCAAGTGCCCATTCGTTAACCTAGAAGTCCAAGTGCCCGTTAGGTAACCTACATAGTCCAAATGCCCGTTCGGTAACCTAGATAGTCCAAGTGCCCGCTAATTAACCTACATAGTCCAAGTGCCCGCTAGGTAACCTAGATAGTGCAAGTGCCCGCTAGGTAACCTACATAGTCCAAGTGCCCGCTAGTTAACCTAGATAGTCCAAGTGCCCGTTCATTAACCTAGATAGTCCAAGTGCCCGCTAGGTCACCTAGACAGTCCAAGTGCCTGCTAGGTAACTTACATTGTCCAAATGCCCCTTCGTTAACCTACACAGTCCAAGGGCCCATTATTTAACCTGGATCGTCCAAGTGTCTTTGGTTAACCTACATAGTCCAAGTGCCCGCAAGGTAACCTATATAGTCCAAGTTCCAGCTATGTAACCTAGATAGTCCAAGGGCCCGCTAGTTAACCTACATAGTCCAAGTGCCCGCTAGGTAAACTAGATAGTCCAAGTGCCCGCTAAGGAACCTACATAGTCCAAGTGCACGCTAGTTAACCCAGATAGTCCAAGTGCCCGCTAGTTAACCTAGATAGTCCAAGTGCCGCTAGGTAACCTACATAGTGCAAGTGTCCCCTAGTTAACCTACATAGTCCAAGTGCCCGCTAGTTAACATAGATAGTCCAAGTGCCCTCTAGGGAACGTACATAGTCCAAGTGCCCGCTAGGTAACCTAGATAGTGCAAGTGCCCGGTAGTTAACCTACATAGTCCAAGTGCCCGCTAGGTAACCTAGATAGTCTAAGGGCCCGCTAGTTAACCTACATAGTCCAAGTGCCCGCTAGGGAACATTCAGAGTCTAAGTGCCCGCTAGGGAACCTACGTAGTTCAAGTGCCCGCTAGGGAATCTACATAGTCCAAGGGCCCGTTAGTTAACGTAGATAGTCCAAGTGCCGCTAGTTAATCTACATAGTTCAAGGTCCCGCTACTTAACCTACATAGTCCAAGTGCCTGATAGGGAACCTACATAGTCCAAGTGCCCGCAGAGGAACCTACATAGTCCAAGTGCCCGATAGGGAACCTACATATTCCAAGTGCCCGTTAGGGAACCTAGATAGTCCAAGTGCCCGCAGGGAAACTATATAGTCCAAGTGCCCGCTAGGGAACCTGCATTGTGCAAGTGCCCGCTAGTTAACCTAGATAGTCCAAGTGCCGGCTAGTTAACTTACATAGTCCAAGGTCAGCTAGTTAACCTAGATAGTCCAAGTGCCCACTAGTTAACCTACATAGTCCGAGGTCAGCTAGTTATCCTAGATAGTCCAAGTGCCCGCTAGTTAACCTACATAGTCCAAGAACCCACTAGTTAACCTAGATAGTCCAAGTGCCGGATAGTTTACCTACATAGTCCTCGAACTCGCTAGTTAAGCTAGATATTCCAAGTGCCCGCTAGTTAACCTAGATCTTCCAAGTGTCCACTAGTTAACCTACATAGTCCAAGTTCCCGTTAGGTAACCTAGATAGTAAAAGTGCCCGCAACGTAACCTACATAGTCCAAGTGCCCGCTAGGTAACCTAGATATTCCAAGTTCCTGTTAACTAACCTAGATAATCCAAGTGCCCGCTAGGTAACCTACATAGTCCAAGTGCCCTTTCGTTAACCTAGATAGTCCAAGTGCCCGCTAGGTAACCTACAGATTCAAAGGGTCCGCTAGGTAACCTATATAGTCCAAGTGCCCGTTACCTAACCTAGATAGTCCAATTGCCCGCTATGCAACATACATAGTCCAAGTGCCCGCTAGTTAACCTACATAGTCCAAGTGCCCACTAGGCAACCTAGATAGTCCAAGTGCCCGTTCGTTAACCTAGATAGCCAAGTGCCCGCTAGGTAAACTAGACAGTCCAAGTGTCTGCTAGGTAACCTACATAGCCCAAATGCCCGTTCGTTAACCTACATAGTCCAAGGGCCCACTAGTTAACCTAGATCGCCTAAGTGTCCTCTACTTAACCTACATAGTCCAAATGCACGCTAGCTAACCTACATAGTCCAAGTGCCGCTAGGTAACCTACATAGTGCAAGTGTCCCCTAGTTAACCTACATAGTCCAAGTAGCCGGTAGTTAACATAGATAGTCCAAGTGCCCACTAGTTAACATAGATAGTCCAAGTGTCCGCTAGGGAACATACATAGTCCAAGTGCCCGCTAGGTAACCTAGATAGTGAATGTGCCCGGTAGTTAACCTACATAGTCCAAGTGCCCGCTAGGTAACCTAGATAGTCCAAGGGCCCGCTAGTTAACCTACATAGTCCAAGTGCCCGGTAGTTAACTTACATAGTCCAAGTGCCCCCTCTGGAACCTACATAGTCCAAGTGCCTGCTAGGGAACCTACATAGTTCAAGTGTCCGTAGGGAACACACAGAATCCAAGTGCCCGCTAGGGAATCTACATAGTCCAAGGGCCCGCTAGTTAACGTAGATAGTCCAAGTACCCACTAGTTAACCTAGATCGTCCAAGTGCACGCTAGTTAACCTACTTAGTCCAAGGGCCCGCTAGTTAACCTATATAGTCCAAGTGCCCGCTAGGGAACCTACACAGTCAAATTGCCCGCTAGGGAACCTACATAGTCCAAGTGCCCGCTAGTTAACCTAGGTAGTCCAAGTGCCCGCTAGTTAACCTAGATAGTCCAAGTGCCCGCTAGTTAACCAGGATCATCAAAGTGCCCTCTAGTTAACTTACATAGTCCAAAGGCCTGCTAGTTAACCTACATAGAGTAAGGGCCCTCTAGTTAACCTTGATAGTACAAGTGCCCGCTAGTTAACCTACATAGTCCAAGTTCCCGCAAGGTAACCTAGACAGTCCAAGTGACCTTTAGGTTACCTACATAGTCCAAGTGCCCGTTCGTTAACCTACATAGTCCAAGTGCCCGCTAGGTAACGTAGATAGCCCAAGTGCCCGCTAGGGAACGTACATAGTCCAAGTGCCTGCTAGGTAACCTAGATAGTCCAAATGCCCGCTAGTTAACCAACATAGTCCAAGTGCCTCCTAGGTAAACTACACAGTCCAAGTGCCCACTAGGTAACCTAGACAGTCCAAGTACCCGATAGGGAACCTACATAGTCCAAGTGCTCGCTAGGCAACCTACATAGTCCAAGTGCCCGCTAGGTAACTTAGATAGTCCAATTGCCCGTTAGCTAACCTAGATAGTCGAAGTGTCCGCTAGTTAACCTACATAGTCCAAGTGCCCGTTCGTTAACCTAGATGGGCCAAGTGCCTGCTAGGTAACCTAGACAGTCCAAGTGCCGGCTAGGTTACCTACATAGTCCAAGTGCACGTTCGTTAACCTAGATAGTCAAAGTGCCTACTAGGTAACTTAAATAGTCCAAGTGCTCGCTAGGGAACCTACATAGTCCAAGTGCCCGCTAGGTAACCTAGATAGTCCAATTGCCCGTTAGCTAACCTAGATAGTCGAAGTGCCCGCTAGGAAACCTAGATAGTCCAAGGGCCCGCTAGTTAATCTAGATAGTCCAAGTGTCCGCTAGGAAACCTAGATAGTCCAAGTGCCCGCTAGGGTATGTACGTAGTTCAAGTTCCCGCTAGGTAACCTAGATTGTCCAAGTGTCCGCAAGTTAACCTACATAGTCCAAGTGCCCGCTAGGTAACCTAGACAGTCCAAGGTCCTGCTAGTTAACCTACATATTCCAATGCCCGATAGTGAACATACAAAGTCCAAGTGCCCGCTGAGGAACCTACATAGTCCAAGTGCCCGATAGGGAACCTACATATTCCAAGTGCCCATTAGGGAACCAAGATAGTCCAAGTGCCCGTAGGGAACCTATATTGTCCAAGTGCCCGCTAGGGAAACTACATAGTCAAAGTGCCCGCTAGGGAACCTGCATTGTACAAGTGCCCGCTAATTAACCTAGATAGTCCAAGTGCCCGCTAGTTAACCTAGACAGTCCAAGTGCCCGCTGGTTAACCTTGATCATACAAGTGCCCGCTAGTTAACCTACATAGTCCAAGTGCCTGTTAGGGAACCTACATAGTCCAAGTGCCCGCAGAGGAACCTACATAGTCCAAGTGCCCGTTAGGGAACCTAGATAGTCCAAGTGCCCGTAGGGAACCTATATAGTCCAAGTGCCCGCTAGGGAACCTACATAGTTAAAGTGCCCGCTAGGGAGCCTGCATTGTGCAAGTGCCCGCTAGTTAACCTAGATAGTCCAAGTGCCCGCTAGTTAACCTAGATTGTCGAAGTGCCCGATAGTTAACCTACATAGTCCAAGGTCAGCTAGTTAACCTAGATAGTCCAAGTGCCCGCTAGTTAACCTACATAGTCCAAGAACCTGCTAGTTAACCTAGATAGTCCAAGTGCCCGCTAGTTAACCTACATAGTCCAAGGGCCCGCTAGTTAACCTAGATATTCCAAGTGCCCGCTTGTTAACCTAGATCGTCCAAGTGTACGCTAGTTAACCTACATAGTCCAAGTTCCCATTAGGTAACCTAGATAGTACAAGTGCCTGCAAGGTAACCTACATAGTCCAAGTGCCCGCTAGGTAACCTAGATATTCCAAGTTCCTGTTAGCTAACCTAGATAATCCAAGTGCCCGCTAGGTAACCTACATAGTCCAAGGGCCCGCTAGGTAACCTATATAGTCCAAGTGCCCGCTAAGAAACCAAGATAGTCCAAGTGCCCGCTAGGCAACCTACATAGTCCATGTTCCCGCTACGTAACCTAGATAGTCCAAGTGCCCGTTACCTAACCTAGATAATCCAATTGCCCGCTATGCAACATACATAGTCCAAGTGCCCATTCGTTAACCTAGAAGTCCAAGTGCCCGTTAGGTAACCTACATAGTCCAAATGCCCGTTCGGTAACCTAGATAGTCCAAGTGCCCGCTAATTAACCTACATAGTCCAAGTGCCCGCTAGGTAACCTAGATAGTGCAAGTGCCCGCTAGGTAACCTACATAGTCCAAGTGCCCGCTAGTTAACCTAGATAGTCCAAGTGCCCGTTCATTAACCTAGATAGTCCAAGTGCCCGCTAGGTCACCTAGACAGTCCAAGTGCCTGCTAGGTAACTTACATTGTCCAAATGCCCCTTCGTTAACCTACACAGTCCAAGGGCCCATTATTTAACCTGGATCGTCCAAGTGTCTTTGGTTAACCTACATAGTCCAAGTGCCCGCAAGGTAACCTATATAGTCCAAGTTCCAGCTATGTAACCTAGATAGTCCAAGGGCCCGCTAGTTAACCTACATAGTCCAAGTGCCCGCTAGGTAAACTAGATAGTCCAAGTGCCCGCTAAGGAACCTACATAGTCCAAGTGCACGCTAGTTAACCCAGATAGTCCAAGTGCCCGCTAGTTAACCTAGATAGTCCAAGTGCCGCTAGGTAACCTACATAGTGCAAGTGTCCCCTAGTTAACCTACATAGTCCAAGTGCCCGCTAGTTAACATAGATAGTCCAAGTGCCCTCTAGGGAACGTACATAGTCCAAGTGCCCGCTAGGTAACCTAGATAGTGCAAGTGCCCGGTAGTTAACCTACATAGTCCAAGTGCCCGCTAGGTAACCTAGATAGTCTAAGGGCCCGCTAGTTAACCTACATAGTCCAAGTGCCCGCTAGGGAACATTCAGAGTCTAAGTGCCCGCTAGGGAACCTACGTAGTTCAAGTGCCCGCTAGGGAATCTACATAGTCCAAGGGCCCGTTAGTTAACGTAGATAGTCCAAGTGCCGCTAGTTAATCTACATAGTTCAAGGTCCCGCTACTTAACCTACATAGTCCAAGTGCCTGATAGGGAACCTACATAGTCCAAGTGCCCGCAGAGGAACCTACATAGTCCAAGTGCCCGATAGGGAACCTACATATTCCAAGTGCCCGTTAGGGAACCTAGATAGTCCAAGTGCCCGCAGGGAACCTATATAGTCCAAGTGCCCGCTAGGGAACCTGCATTGTGCAAGTGCCCGCTAGTTAACCTAGATAGTCCAAGTGCCGGCTAGTTAACTTACATAGTCCAAGGTCAGCTAGTTAACCTAGATAGTCCAAGTGCCCACTAGTTAACCTACATAGTCCGAGGTCAGCTAGTTAACCTAGATAGTCCAAGTGCCCGCTAGTTAACCTACATAGTCCAAGAACCCGCTAGTTAACCTAGATAGTCCAAGTGCCCGATAGTTAACCTACATAGTTCTCGGGCTCGCTAGTTAACCTAGATATTCCAAGTGCCCGCTAGTTAACCTAGATCGTCCATGTGTCCGCTAGTTAACCTACATAGTCCAAGTTCCCGTTAGGTAACCTAGATAATAAAAGTGCCCGCAACGTAACCTACATAGTCCAAGTGCCCGCTAGGTAACCTAGATATTCCAAGTTCCTGTTAACTAACCTAGATAATCCAAGTGCCCGCTAGGTAACCTACATAGTCCAAGTGCCCTTTCGTTAACCTAGATAGTCCAAGTGCCCGCTAGGTAACCTACAGAGTCAAAGGGTCCGCTAGGTAACCTATATAGTCCAAGTGCCCGTTACCTAACCTAGATAGTCCAATTGCCCGCTATGCAACATACATAGTCCAAGTGCCCGCTAGTTAACCTACATAGTCCAAGTGCCCACTAGGTAACCTAGATAGTCCAAGTGCCCGCTAGGTAACTTACATAGTCCAAATGCCCGCTAGGCAACCTAGATAGTCCAAGTGCCCGTTCGTTAACCTAGATAGCCAAGTGCCCGCTAGGTAACCTAGACAGTCCAAGTGCCCGCTAGGTAACCTACAGAGTCAAAGGGTCCGCTAGGTAACCTATATAGTCCAAGTGCCCGTTACCTAACCTAGATAGTCCAATTGCCCGCTATGCAACATACATAGTCCAAGTGCCCGCTAGTTAACCTACATAGTCCAAGTGCCCGCTAGGTAACCTAGATAGTCCAAGTGCCCGCTAGGTAACTTACATAGTCCAAATCCCGCTAGGCAACCTAGATAGTCCATGTGCCCGTTCGTTAACCTAGATAGCCAAGTGCCCGCTAGGTAAACTAGACAATCCAAGTGTCTGCTAGGTAACCTACATAGCCCAAATGCCCGTTCGTTAACCTACATAGTCCAAGGGCCCACTAGTTAACCTAGATCGTCTAAGTGTCCTCTACTTAACCTACATAGTCCAAATGCACGCTAGTTAACCTACATAGTCCAAGTGCCGCTAGTAACCTACATAGTGCAAGTGTCCCCTAGTTAACCTACATAGTCCAAGTAGCCGGTAGTTAACATAGATAGTCCAAGTGCCCACTAGTTAACATAGATAGTCCAAGTGTCCGCTAGGGAACATACATAGTCCAAGTGCCCGCTAGGTAACCTAGATAGTGAATGTGCCCGGTAGTTAACCTACATAGTCCAAGTGCCCGCTAGGTAACCTAGATAGTCCAAGGGCCCGCTAGTTAATCTAGATAGTCCAAGTGTCCGCTAGGAAACCTAGATAGTCCAAGTGCCCGCTAGTGTATGTACATAGTTCAAGTTCCCGCTAGGTAACCTAGATTGTCCAAGTGTCCGCAAGTTAACCTACATAGTCCAAGTGCCCGCTAGGTAACCTAGATAGTCCAAGGTCCTGCTAGTTAACCTACATAGTCCAATGCCCGATAGTGAACATACAAAGTCCAAGTGCCCGCTGAGGAACCTACATAGTCAAAGTGCCCGATAGGGAACCTACATATTCCAAGTGCCCATTAGGGAACCTAGATAGTCCAAGTGCCCGAAGGGAACCTATATTGTCCAAGTGCCGGCTAGGGAAAGTACATAGTCAAAGTGCCCGCTAGGGAACCTGCATTGTATAAGTGCCCGCTAATTAACCTAGATAGTCCAAGTGCCCGCTAGTTAACCTAGACAGTCCAAGTGCCCGCTGGTTAACCTTGATCATACAAGTGCCCGCTAGTTAACCTACATAGTCCAAGTGCCTGTTAGGGAACCTACATAGTCCAAGTGCCCGCAGAGGAACCTACATAGTCCAAGTGCCCGTTAGGGAACCTAGATAGTCCAAGTGCCCGTAGGGAACCTATATAGTCCAAGTGCCCGCTAGGGAACCTACATAGTTAAAGTGCCCGCTTGGGAGCCTGCATTGTGCAAGTGCCCGCTAGTTAACCTAGATAGTCCAAGTGCCCGCTAGTTAACCTAGATTGTGGAAGTGCCCGATAGTTAACCTACATAGTCCAAGGTCAGCTAGTTAACCTAGATAGTCCAAGTGCCCGCTAGTTAACCTACATAGTCCAAGAACCTGCTAGTTAACCTAGATAGTCCAAGTGCCCGCTAGTTAACCTACATAGTCCAAGGGCCCGCTAGTTAACCTAGATATTCCAAGTGCCCGCTTGTTAACCTAGATCGTCCAAGTGTACGCTAGTTAACCTACATAGTCCAAGTTCCCATTAGGTAACCTAGATAGTACAAGTGCCTGCAAGGTAACCTACATAGTCCAAGTGCCCGCTAGGTAACCTAGATATTCCAAGTTCCTGTTAGCTAACCTAGATAATCCAAGTGCCCGCTAGGTAACCTACATAGTCCAAGGGCCCGCTAGGTAACCTATATAGTCCAAGTGCCCGCTAAGAAACCAAGATAGTCCAAGTGCCCGCTAGGTAACCTACATAGTCCATGTTCCCGCTACGTAACCTAGATAGTCCAAGTGCCCGTTACCTAACCTAGATAATCCAATTGCCCGCTATGCAACATACATAGTCCAAGTGCCCATTCGTTAACCTAGAAGTCCAAGTGCCCGTTAGGTAACCTACATAGTCCAAATGCCCGTTCGGTAACCTAGATAGTCCAAGTGCCCGCTAATTAACCTACATAGTCCAAGTGCCCGCTAGGTAACCTAGATAGTGCAAGTGCCCACTAGGTAACCTACATAGTCCAAGTGCCCGCTAGTTAACCTAGATAGTCCAAGTGCCCGTTCGTTAACCTAGATAGTCCAAGTGCCCGCTAGGTCACCTAGACAGTCCAAGTGCCTGCTAGGTAACTTACATTGTCCAAATGCCCCTTCGTTAACCTACACAGTCCAAGGGCCCATTATTTAACCTGGATCGTCCAAGTGTCTTCGGTTAACCTACATAGTCCAAGTGCCCGCAAGGTAACCTATATAGTCCAAGTTCCAGCTATGTAACCTAGATAGTCCAAGGGCCCGCTAGTTAACCTACATAGTCCAAGTGCCCGCTAGGTAAACTAGATAGTCCAAGTGCCCGCTAAGGAACCTACATAGTCCAAGTGCACGCTAGTTAACCCAGATAGTCCAAGTGCCCGCTAGTTAACCTAGATAGTCCAAGTGCCGCTAGGTAACCTACATAGTGCAAGTGTCCCCTAGTTAACCTACATAGTCCAAGTGCCCGCTAGTTAACATAGATAGTCCAAGTGCCCTCTAGGGAACGTACATAGTCCAAGTGCCCGCTAGGTAACCTAGATAGTGCAAGTGCCCGGTAGTTAACCTACATAGTCCAAGTGCCCGCTAGGTAACCTAGATAGTCTAAGGGCCCGCTAGTTAACCTACATAGTCCAAGTGCCCGGTAGTTAACTTACATAGTTCAAGTGTCCGTAAGGAACATATATAGTCCAAGTGCCCGCTAGGGAACATTCAGAGTCTAAGTGCCCGCTAGGGAACCTACGTATTTCAAGTGCCCGCTAGGGAATCTACATAGTCCAAGGGCCCGTTAGTTAACGTAGATAGTCCAAGTGCCGCTAGTTAATCTACATAGTTCAAGGTCCCGCTACTTAACCTACATAGTCCAAGTGCCTGATAGGGAACCTACATAGTCCAAGTGCCCGCAGAGGAACCTACATAGTCCAAGTGCCTGATAGGGAACCTACATATTCCAAGTGCCCGTTAGGGAACCTAGATAGTCCAAGTGCCCGCAGGGAACCTATATAGTCCAAGTGCCCGCTAGGGAACCTGCATTGTGCAAGTGCCCGCTAGTTAACCTAGATAGTCCAAGTGCCGGCTAGTTAACTTACATAGTCCAAGGTCAGCTAGTTAACCTAGATAGTCCAAGTGCCCGCTAGTTAACCTACATAGTCCGAGGTCAGCTAGTTAACCTAGACAGTCCAAGTGCCCGCTAGTTAACCTACATAGTCCAAGAACCCGCTAGTTAACCTAGATAGTCCAAGTGCCCGATAGTTAACCTACATAGTTCTCGGGCTCGCTAGTTAACCTAGATATTCCAAGTGCCCGCTAGTTAACATAGATCGTCCATGTGTCCGCTAGTTAACCTACATAGTCCAAGTTCCCGTTAGGTAACCTAGATAGTAAAAGTGCCCGCAACGTAACCTACATAGTCCAAGTGCCCGCTAGGTAACCTAGATATTCCAAGTTCCTGTTAACTAACCTAGATAATCCAAGTGCCCGCTAGGTAACCTACATAGTCCAAGTGCCCTTTCGTTAACCTAGATAGTCCAAGTGCCCGCTAGGTAACCTACAGAGTCAAAGGGTCCGCTAGGTAACCTATATAGTCCAAGTGCCCGTTACCTAACCTAGATAGTCCAATTGCCCGCTATGCAACATACATAGTCCAAGTGCCCGCTAGTTAACCTACATAGTCCAAGTGCCCACTAGGTAACCTAGATAGTCCAAGTGCCCGTTCGTTAACCTAGATAGTCCAAGTGCCCGCTAGGTCACCTAGACAGTCCAAGTGCCTGCTAGGTAACTTACATTGTCCAAATGCCCCTTCGTTAACCTACACAGTCCAAGGGCCCATTATTTAACCTGGATCGTCCAAGTGTCTTTGGTTAACCTACATAGTCCAAGTGCCCGCAAGGTAACCTATATAGTCCAAGTTCCAGCTATGTAACCTAGATAGTCCAAGGGCCCGCTAGTTAACCTACATAGTCCAAGTGCCCGCTAGGTAAACTAGATAGTCCAAGTGCCCGCTAAGGAACCTACATAGTCCAAGTGCACGCTAGTTAACCCAGATAGTCCAAGTGCCCGCTAGTTAACCTAGATAGTCCAAGTGCCGCTAGGTAACCTACATAGTGCAAGTGTCCCCTAGTTAACCTACATAGTCCAAGTGCCCGCTAGTTAACATAGATAGTCCAAGTGCCCTCTAGGGAACGTACATAGTCCAAGTGCCCGCTAGGTAACCTAGATAGTGCAAGTGCCCGGTAGTTAACCTACATAGTCCAAGTGCCCGCTAGGTAACCTAGATAGTCTAAGGGCCCGCTAGTTAACCTACATAGTCCAAGTGCCCGGTAGTTAACTTACATAGTTCAAGTGTCCGTAAGGAACATATATAGTCCAAGTGCCCGCTAGGGAACATTCAGAGTCTAAGTGCCCGCTAGGGAACCTACGTATTTCAAGTGCCCGCTAGGGAATCTACATAGTCCAAGGGCCCGTTAGTTAACGTAGATAGTCCAAGTGCCGCTAGTTAATCTACATAGTTCAAGGTCCCGCTACTTAACCTACATAGTCCAAGTGCCTGATAGGGAACCTACATAGTCCAAGTGCCCGCAGAGGAACCTACATAGTCCAAGTGCCTGATAGGGAACCTACATATTCCAAGTGCCCGTTAGGGAACCTAGATAGTCCAAGTGCCCGCAGGGAACCTATATAGTTCAAGTGCCCGCTAGGGAACCTGCATTGTGCAAGTGCCCGCTAGTTAACCTAGATAGTCCAAGTGCCCGCTAGTTAACTTACATAGTCCAAGGTCAGCTAGTTAACCTAGATAGTCCAAGTGCCCGCTAGTTAACCTACATAGTCCGAGGTCAGCTAGTTAACCTAGATAGTCCAAGTGCCCGCTAGTTAACCTACATAGTCCAAGAACCCGCTAGTTAACCTAGATAGTCCAAGTGCCCGATAGTTAACCTACATAGTTCTCGGGCTCGCTAGTTAACCTAGATATTCCAAGTGCCCGCTAGTTAACCTAGATCGTCCATGTGTCCGCTAGTTAACCTACATAGTCCAAGTTCCCGTTAGGTAACCTAGATAGTAAAAGTGCCCGCAACGTAACCTACATAGTCCAAGTGCCCGCTAGGTAACCTAGATATTCCAAGTTCCTGTTAACTAACCTAGATAATCCAAGTGCCCGCTAGGTAACCTACATAGTCCAAGTGCCCTTTCGTTAACCTAGATAGTCCAAGTGCCCGCTAGGTAACCTACAGAGTCAAAGGGTCCGCTAGGTAACCTATATAGTCCAAGTGCCCGTTACCTAACCTAGATAGTCCAATTGCCCGCTATGCAACATACATAGTCCAAGTGCCCGCTAGTTAACCTACATAGTCCAAGTGCCCACTAGGTAACCTAGATAGTCCAAGTGCCCGCTAGGTAACTTACATAGTCCAAATGCCCGCTAGGCAACCTAGATAGTCCAAGTGCCCGTTCGTTAACCTAGATAGCCAAGTGCCCGCTAGGTAAACTAGACAGTCCAAGTGTCTGCTAGGTAACCTACATAGCCCAAATGCCCGTTCGTTAACCTACATAGTCCAAGGGCCCACTAGTTAACCTAGATCGTCTAAGTGTCCTCTACTTAACCTACATAATCCAAATGCACGCTAGTTAACCTACATAGTCCAAGTGCCGCTAGGTAACCTACATAGTGCAAGTGTCCCCTAGTTAACCTACATAGTCCAAGTAGCCGGTAGTTGACATAGATAGTCCAAGTGCCCACTAGTTAACATAGATAGTCCAAGTGTCCGCTAGGGAACATACATAGTCCAAGTGCCCGCTAGGTAACATAGATAGTGAATGTGCCCGGTAGTTAACCTACATAGTCCAAGTGCCCGCTAGGTAACCTAGATAGTCCAAGTGCCCGCTAATTAACCTACATAGTCCAAGTGCCCGCTAGGTAACCTAGATAGTGCAAGTGCCCACTAGGTAACCTACATAGTCCAAGTGCCCGCTAGTTAACCTAGATAGTCCAAGTGCCCGTTCGTTAACCTAGATAGTCCAAGTGCCCACTAGGTCACCTAGACAGTCCAAGTGCCTGCTAGGTAACTTACATTGTCCAAATGCCCCTTCGTTAACCTACACAGTCCAAGGGCCCATTATTTAACCTGGATCGTCCAAGTGTCTTTGGTTAACCTACATAGTCCAAGTGCCCGCAAGGTAACCTATATAGTCCAAGTTCCAGCTATGTAACCTAGATAGTCCAAGGGCCCGCTAGTTAACCTACATAGTCCAAGTGCCCGCTAGGTAAACTAGATAGTCCAAGTGCCCGCTAAGGAACCTACATAGTCCAAGTGCACGCTAGTTAACCCAGATAGTCCAAGTGCCCGCTAGTTAACCTAGATAGTCCAAGTGCCGCTAGGTAACCTACATAGTGCAAGTGTCCCCTAGTTAACCTACATAGTCCAAGTGCCCGCTAGTTAACATAGATAGTCCAAGTGCCCTCTAGGGAACGTACATAGTCCAAGTGCCCGCTAGGTAACCTAGATAGTGCAAGTGCCCGGTAGTTAACATACATAGTCCAAGTGCCCTCTAGGTAACCTAGATAGTCTAAGGGCCCGCTAGTTAACCTACATAGTCCAAGTGCCCGCTAGGGAACATTCAGAGTCTATGTGCCCGCTAGGGAACCTATGTAGTTTAAGTGCCCGCTAGGGAATCTACATAGTCCAAGGGCCCGTTAGTTAACGTAGATAGTCCAAGTGCCGCTAGTTAATCTACATAGTTCAAGGTCCCGCTACTTAACCTACATAGTCCAAGTGCCTGATAGGGAACCTACATAGTCCAAGTGCCCGCAGAGGAACCTACATAGTCCAAGTGCCCGATAGGGAACCTACATATTCCAAGTGCCCGTTAGGGAACCTAGGTAGTCCAAGTGCCCGCAGGGAACCTATATAGTCCAAGTGCCCGCTAGGGAACCTGCATTGTGCAAGTGCCCGCTAGTTAACCTAGATAGTCCAAGTGCCCGCTAGTTAACTTACATAGTCCAAGGTCAGCTAGTTAACCTAGATAGTCCAAGTGCCCGCTAGTTAACCTACATAGTCCGAGGTCAGCTAGTTAACCTAGATAGTCCAAGTGCCCGCTAGTTAACCTACATAGTCCAAGAACCCGCTAGTTAACCTAGATAGTCCAAGTGCCCGATAGTTAACCTACATAATTCTCGGGCTCGCTAGTTAACCTAGATATTCCAAGTGCCCGCTAGTTAACCTAGATCGTCCATGTGTCCGCTAGTTAACCTACATAGTCCAAGTTCCCGTTAGGTAACCTAGATAGTAAAAGTGCCCGCAACGTAACCTACATAGTCCAAGTGCCCGCTAGGTAACCTAGATATTCCAAGTTCCTGTTAACTAACCTAGATAATCCAAGTGCCCGCTAGGTAAACTACATAGTCCAAGTGCCCTTTCGTTAACCTAGATAGTCCAAGTGCCCGCTAGGTAACCTACAGAGTCAAAGGGTCCACTAGGTAACCTATATAGTCCAAGTGCCCGTTACCTAACCTAGATAGTCCAATTGCCCGCTATGCAACATACATAGTCCAAGTGCCCGCTAGTTAACCTACATAGTCCAAGTGCCCACTAGGTAACCTAGATAGTCCAAGTGCCCACTAGGTAACTTACATAGTCCAAATGCCCGCTAGGCAACCTAGATAGTCCAAGTGCCCGTTCGTTAACCTAGATAGCCAAGTGCCCGCTAGGTAAACTAGACAGTCCAAGTGTCTGCTAGGTAACCTACATAGCCCAAATGCCCGTTCGTTAACCTACATAGTCCAAGGGCCCACTAGTTAACCTAGATCGTCTAAGTGTCCTCTACTTAACCTACATAGTCCAAATGCACGCTAGTTAACCTACATAGTCCAAGTGCCGCTAGGTAACCTACATAGTGCAAGTGTCCCCTAGTTAACCTACATAGTCCAAGTAGCCGGTAGTTGACATAGATAGTCCAAGTGCCCACTAGTTAACATAGATAGTCCAAGTGTCCGCTAGGGAATATACATAGTCCAAGTGCCCGCTAGGTAACTTAGATAGTGAATGTGCCCGGTAGTTAACCTACATAGTCCAAGTGCCCGCTAGGTAACCTAGATAGTCCAAGTGCCCGCTAATTAACCTACATAGTCCAAGTGCCCGCTAGGTAACCTAGATAGTGCAAGTGCCCACTAGGTAACCTACATAGTCCACGTGCCCGCTAGTTAACCTAGATAGTCCAAGTGCCCGTTCGTTAACCTAGATAGTCCAAGTGCCCGCTAGGTCACCTAGACAGTCCAAGTGCCTGCTAGGTAACTTACATTGTCCAAATGCCCCTTCGTTAACCTACACAGTCCAAGGGCCCATTATTTAACCTCGATCGTCCAAGTGTCTTTGGTTAACCTACATAGTCCAAGTGCCCGCAAGGTAACCTATATAGTCCAAGTTCCAGCTATGTAACCTAGATAGTCCAAGGGCCCGCTAGTTAACCTACATAGTCCAAGTGCCCGCTAGGTAAACTAGATAGTCCAAGTGCCCGCTAAGGAACCTACATAGTCCAAGTGCACGCTAGTTAACCCAGATAGTCCAAGTGCCCGCTAGTTAACCTAGATAGTCCAAGTGCCGCTAGGTAACCTACATAGTGCAAGTGTCCCCTAGTTAACCTACATAGTCCAAGTGCCCGCTAGTTAACATAGATAATCCAAGTGCCCTCTAGGGAACGTACATAGTCCAAGTGCCCGCTAGGTAACCTAGATAGTGCAAGTGCCCGGTAGTTAACCTACATAGTCCAAGTGCCCGCTAGGTAACCTAGATAGTCTAAGGGCCCGCTAGTTAACCTACATAGTCCAAGTGCCCGGTAGTTAACTTACATAGTTCAAGTGTCCGTAAGGAACATATATAGTCCAAGTGCCCGCTAGGGAACATTCAGAGTCTAAGTGCCCGCTAGGGAACCTACGTATTTCAAGTGCCCGCTAGGGAATCTACATAGTCCAAGGGCCCGTTAGTTAACGTAGATAGTCCAAGTGCCGCTAGTTAATCTACATAGTTCAAGGTCCCGCTACTTAACCTACATAGTCCAAGTGCCTGATAGGGAACCTACATAGTCCAAGTGCCCGCAGAGGAACCTACATAGTCCAAGTGCCCGATAGGGAACCTACATATTCCAAGTGCCCGTTAGGGAACCTAGATAGTCCAAGTGCCCGCAGGGAACCTATATAGTCCAAGTGCCCGCTAGGGAACCTGCATTGTGCAAGTGCCCGCTAGTTAACCTAGATAGTCCAAGTGCCCGCTAGTTAACTTACATAGTCCAAGGTCAGCTAGTTAACCTAGATAGTCCAAGTGCCCGCTAGTTAACCTACATAGTCCGAGGTCAGCTAGTTAACCTAGATAGTCCAAGTGCCCGCTAGTTAACCTACATAGTCCAAGAACCCGCTAGTTAACCTAGATAGTCCAAGTGCCCGATAGTTAACCTACATAGTTCTCGGGCTCGCTAGTTAAGCTAGATATTCCAAGTGCCCGCTAGTTAACCTAGATCGTCCATGTGTCCACTAGTTAACCTACATAGTCCAAGTTCCCGTTAGGTAACCTAGATAGTAAAAGTGCCCGCAACGTAACCTACATAGTCCAAGTGCCCGCTAGGTAACCTAGATATTCCAAGTTCCTGTTAACTAACCTAGATAATCCAAGTGCCCGCTAGGTAACCTACATAGTCCAAGTGCCCTTTCGTTAACCTAGATAGTCCAAGTGCCCGCTAGGTAACCTACAGAGTCAAAGGGTCCGCTAGGTAACCTATATAGTCCAAGTGCCCGTTACCTAACCTAGATAGTCCAATTGCCCGCTATGCAACATACATATTCCAAGTGCCCGCTAGTTAACCTACATAGTCCAAGTGCCCACTAGGTAACCTAGATAGTCCAAGTGCCCGCTAGGTAACTTACATAGTCCAAATGCCCGCTAGGCAACCTAGATAGTCCAAGTGCCCGTTCGTTAACCTAGATAGCCAAGTGCCCGCTAGGTAAACTAGACAGTCCAAGTGTCTGCTAGGTAATCTACATAGCCCAAATGCCCGTTCGTTAACCTACATAGTCCAAGGGCCCACTAGTTAACCTAGATCGTCTAAGTGTCCTCTACTTAACCTACATAGTCCAAATGCACGCTAGTTAACCTACATAGTCCAAGTGCCGCTAGGTAACCTACATAGTGCAAGTGTCCCCTAGTTAACCTACATAGTCCAAGTAGCCGGTTGTTGACATAGATAGTCCAAGTGCCCACTAGTTAACATAGATAGTCCAAGTGTCCGCTAGGGAACATACATAGTCCAAGTGCCCGCTAGGTAACCTAGATAGTGAATGTGCCCGGTAGTTAACCTACATAGTCCAAGTGCCCGCTAGGTAACCTAGATAGTCCAAGGGCCCGCTAGTTAACCTACATAGTCCAAATGCCCGGTAGTTAACTTACATAGTCCAAGTGCCCCCTCTGGAACCTACATAGTCCAAGTGCCTGCTAGGGAACCTACATAGTTCAAGTGTCCGTAGGGAACACACAGAATCCAAGTGCCCGCTAGGGAATTTACATAGTCCAAGGGCCCGCTAGTTAACGTAGATAGTCCAAGTACCCGCTAGTTAACCTAGATCGTCCAAGTGCACGCTAGTTAACCTACATAGTCCAAGGGCCCGCTAGTTAACCTATATAGTCCAAGTGCCCGCTAGGGAACCTACATAGTCAAATTGCCCGCTAGGGAACCTACATAGTCCAAGTGCCCGCTAGTTAACCTAGATAGTCCAAGTGCCCGCTAGTTAACCTAGATAGTCCAAGTGCCCGCTAGTTAACCAGGATCATCAAAGTGCCCTCTAGTTAACTTACATAGTCCAAAGGCCTGCAAGTTAACCTACAAAGAGTAAGGGCCCTCTAGTTAACCTTGATAGTACAAGTGCCCGCTACTTAACCTACATAGTCCAAGTTCCCGCAAGGTAACCTAGACAGTCCAAGTGACCTTTAGGTTACCTACATAGTCCAAGTGCCCGTTCGTTAACCTACATAGTCCAAGTGCCCGCTAGGTAACATAGATAGCCCAAGTGCCCGCTAGGGAACGTACATAGTCCAAGTGCCTGCTAGGTAACCTAGATAGTCCAAATGCCCGCTAGTTAACCAACATAGTCCAAGTGCCTCCTAGGTAAACTACACAGTCCAAGTGCCCACTAGGTAACCTAGACAGTCCAAGTACCCGATAGGGAACCTACATAGTCCAAGTGCTCGCTAGGCAACCTACATAGTCCAAGTGCCCGCTAGGTAACTTAGATAGTCCAATTGCCCGTTAGCTAACCTAGATAGTCGAAGTGTCCGCTAGTTAACCTACATAGTCCAAGTGCCCGTTCGTTAACCTAGATGGGCCAAGTGCCTGCTAGGTAACCTAGACAGTCCAAGTGCCGGCTAGGTTACCTACATAGTCCAAGTGCACGTTCGTTAACCTAGATAGTCAAAGTGCCTACTAGGTAACTTAAATAGTCCAAGTGCTCGCTAGGGAACCTACATAGTCCAAGTGCCCGCTAGGTAACCTAGATAGTCCAATTGCCCGTTAGCTAACCTAGATAGTCGAAGTGCCCGCTAGGAAACCTAGATAGTCCAAGGGCCCGCTAGTTAATCTAGATAGTCCAAGTGTCCGCTAGGAAACCTAGATAGTCCAAGTGCCCGCTAGGGTATGTACGTAGTTCAAGTTCCCGCTAGGTAACCTAGATTGTCCAAGTGTCCGCAAGTTAACCTACATAGTCCAAGTGCCCGCTAGGTAACCTAGATAGTCCAAGGTCCTGCTAGTTAACCTACATAGTCCAATGCCCGATAGTGAACATACAAAGTCCAAGTGCCCGCTGAGGAACCTACATAGTCCAAGTGCCCGATAGGGAACCTACATATTCCAAGTGCCCATTAGGGAACCTAGATAGTCCAAGTGCCCGTAGGGAACCTATATTGTCCAAGTGCCCGCTAGGGAAACTACATAGTCAAAGTGCCCGCTAGGGAACCTGCATTGTACAAGTGCCCGCTAATTAACCTAGATAGTCCAAGTGCCCGCTAGTTAACCTAGACAGTCCAAGTGCCCGCTGGTTAACCTTGATCATACAAGTGCCCGCTAGTTAACCTACATAGTCCAAGTGCCTGTTAGGGAACCTACATAGTCCAAGTGCCCGCAGAGGAACCTACATAGTCCAAGTGCCCGTTAGGGAACCTAGATAGTCCAAGTGCCCGTAGGGAACCTATATAGTCCAAGTGCCCGCTAGGGAACCTACATAGTTAAAGTGCCCGCTAGGGAGCCTGCATTGTGCAAGTGCCCGCTAGTTAACCTAGATAGTCCAAGTGCCCGCTAGTTAACCTAGATTGTCGAAGTGCCCGATAGTTAACCTACATAGTCCAAGGTCAGCTAGTTAACCTAGATAGTCCAAGTGCCCGCTAGTTAACCTACATAGTCCAAGAACCTGCTAGTTAACCTAGATAGTCCAAGTGCCCGCTAGTTAACCTACATAGTCCAAGGGCCCGCTAGTTAACCTAGATATTCCAAGTGCCCGCTTGTTAACCTAGATCGTCCAAGTGTACGCTAGTTAACCTACATAGTCCAAGTTCCCATTAGGTAACCTAGATAGTACAAGTGCCTGCAAGGTAACCTACATAGTCCAAGTGCCCGCTAGGTAACCTAGATATTCCAAGTTCCTGTTAGCTAACCTAGATAATCCAAGTGCCCGCTAGGTAACCTACATAGTCCAAGGGCCCGCTAGGTAACCTATATAGTCCAAGTGCCCGCTAAGAAACCAAGATAGTCCAAGTGCCCGCTAGGTAACCTACATAGTCCATGTTCCCGCTACGTAACCTAGATAGTCAAAGTGCCCGTTACCTAACCTAGATAATCCAATTGTCCGCTATGCAACATACATAGTCCAAGTGCCCATTCGTTAACCTAGAAGTCCAAGTGCCCGTTAGGTAACCTACATAGTCCAAATGCCCGTTCGGTAATCTAGATAGTCCAAGTGCCCGCTAATTAACCTACATAGTCCAAGTGCCCGCTAGGTAACCTAGATAGTGCAAGTGCCCACTAGGTAACCTACATAGTCCAAGTGCCCGCTAGTTAACCTAGATAGTCCAAGTGCCCGTTCATTAACCTAGATAGTCCAAGTGCCCGCTAGGTCACCTAGACAGTCCAAGTGCCTGCTAGGTAACTTACATTGTCCAAATGCCCCTTCGTTAACCTACACAGTCCAAGGGCCCATTATTTAACCTGGATCGTCCAAGTGTCTTTGGTTAACCTACATAGTCCAAGTGCCCGCAAGGTAACCTATATAGTCCAAGTTCCAGCTATGTAACCTAGATAGTCCAAGGGCCCGCTAGTTAACCTACATAGTCCAAGTGCCCGCTAGGTAAACTAGATAGTCCAAGTGCCCGCTAAGGAACCTACATAGTCCAAGTGCACGCTAGTTAACCCAGATAGTCCAAGTGCCCGCTAGTTAACCTAGATAGTCCAAGTGCCGCTAGGTAACCTACATAGTGCAAGTGTCCCCTAGTTAACCTACATAGTCCAAGTGCCCGCTAGTTAACATAGATAGTCCAAGTGCCCTCTAGGTAACCTAGATAGTGCAAGTGCCCGGTAGTTAACCTACATAGTCCAAGTGCCCGCTAGGTAACCTAGATAGTCTAAGGGCCCGCTAGTTAACCTACATAGTCCTAGTGCCCGCTAGGGAACATTCAGAGTCTAAGTGCCCGCTAGGGATCCTACGTAGTTCAAGTGCCCGCTAGGGAATCTACATAGTCCAAGGGCCCGTTAGTTAACGTAGATAGTCCAAGTGCCGCTAGTTAATCTACATAGTTCAAGGTCCCGCTACTTAACCTACAAAATCCAAGTGCCTGATAGGGAACCTACATAGTCTAAGTGCCCGCTGAGGAACCTACATAGTCCAAGTGCCCGATAGGGAACCTACATATTCCAAGTGCCCGTTAGGGAACCTAGATAGTCCAAGTGCCCGCAGGGTACCTATATAGTCCAAGTGCCCGCTAGGGAACCTGCATTGTGCAAGTGCCCGCTAGTTAACCTAGATAGTCCAAGTGCCGGCTAGTTAACTTACATAGTCCAAGGTCAGCTAGTTAACCTAGATAGTCCAAGTGCCCGCTAGTTAACCTACATAGTCCGAGGTCAGCTAGTTAACCTAGATAGTCCAAGTGCCCGCTAGTTAACCTACATAGTCCAAGAACCCGCTAGTTAACCTAGATAGTCCAAGTGCCCGATAGTTAACCTACATAGTTCTCGGGCTCGCTAGTTAAGCTAGATATTCCAAGTGCCCGCTAGTTAACCTAGATCGTCCATGTGTCCGCTAGTTAACCTACATAGTCCAAGTTCCCGTTAGGTAACCTAGATAGTAAAAGTGCCCGCAACGTAACCTACATAGTCCAAGTGCCCGCTAGGTAACCTACATAGTCCAAGTGCCCTTTCGTTAACCTAGATAGTCCAAGTGCCCGCTAGGTAACCTACAGAGTCAAAGGGTCCGCTAGGTAACCTATATAGTCCAAGTGCCCGTTACCTAACCTAGATAGTCCAATTGCCCGCTATGCAACATACATAGTCCAAGTGCCCGCTAGTTAACCTACATAGTCCAAGTGCCCACTAGGTAACCTAGATAGTCCAAGTGCCCGCTAGGTAACTTACATAGTCCAAATGCCCGCTAGGCAACCTAGATAGTCCAAGTGCCCGTTCGTTAACCTAGATAGCCAAGTGCCCGCTAGGTAAACTAGACAGTCCAAGTGTCTGCTAGGTAACCTACATAGCCCAAATGCCCGTTCGTTAACCTACATAGTCCAAGGGCCCACTAGTTAACCTAGATCGTCTAAGTGTCCTCTACTTAACCTACATAGTCCAAATGCACGCTAGTTAACCTACATAGTCCAAGTGCCGCTAGGTAACCTACATAGTGCAAGTGTCCCCTAGTTAACCTACATAGTCCAAGTAGCCGGTAGTTAACATAGATAGTCCAAGTGCCCACTAGTTAACATAGATAGTCCAAGTGTCCGCTAGGGAACATACATAGTCCATGTGCCCGCTAGGTAACCTAGATTGTGAATGTGCCCGGTAGTTAACCTACATAGTCCAAGTGCCCGCTAGTTAACCTAGATAGTCCAAGTGCCGCTAGGTAACCTACATAGTGCAAGTGTCCCCTAGTTAACCTACATAGTCCAAGTGCCCGCTAGTTAACATAGATAGTCCAAGTGCCCTCTAGGGAACGTACATAGTCCAAGTGCCCGCTAGGTAACCTAGATAGTGCAAGTGCCCGGTAGTTAACCTACATAGTCCAAGTGCCCGCTAGGTAACCTAGATAGTCTAAGGGCCCGCTAGTTAACCTACATAGTCCAAGTGCCCGGTAGTTAACTTACATAGTTCAAGTGTCCGTAAGGAACATATATAGCCCAAGTGCCCGCTAGGGAACATTCAGAGTCTAAGTGCCCGCTAGGGAACCTACGTATTTCAAGTGCCCGCTAGGGAATCTACATAGTCCAAGGGCCCGTTAGTTAACGTAGATAGTCCAAGTGCCGCTGGTTAATCTAAATAGTTCAAGGTCCCGCTACTTAACCTACATAGTCCAAGTGCCTGATAGGGAACCTACATAGTCCAAGTGCCCGCAGAGGAACCTACATAGTCCAAGTGCCCGATAGGGAACCTACATATTCCAAGTGCCCGTTAGGGAACCTAGATAGTCCAAGTGCCCGCAGGGAACCTATATAGTCCAAGTGCCCGCTAGGGAACCTGCATTGTGCAAGTGCCCGCTAGTTAACCTAGATAGTCCAAGTGCCGGCTAGTTAACTTACATAGTCCAAGGTCAGCTAGTTAACCTAGATAGTCCAAGTGCCCGCTAGTTAACCTACATAGTCCGAGGTCAGCTAGTTAACCTAGATAGTCCAAGTGCCCGCTAGTTAACCTACATAGTCCAAGAACCCGCTAGTTAACCTAGATAGTCCAAGTGCCCGATAGTTAACCTACATAGTTCTCGGGCTCGCTAGTTAAGCTAGATATTCCAAGTGCCCGCTAGTTAACCTAGATCGTCCATGTGTCCGCTAGTTAACCTACATAGTCCAAGTTCCCGTTAGGTAACCTAGATAGTAAAAGTGCCCGCAACGTAACCTACATAGTCCAAGTGCCCGCTAGGTAACCTAGATATTCCAAGTTCCTGTTAACTAACCTAGATAATCCAAGTGCCCGCTAGGTAACCTACATAGTCCAAGTGCCCTTTCATTAACCTAGATAGTCCAAGTGCCCGCTAGGTAACCTACAGAGTCAAAGGGTCCGCTAGGTAACCTATATAGTCCAAGTGCCCGTTACCTAACCTAGATAGTCCAATTGCCCGCTATGCAACATACATAGTCCAAGTGCCGCTAGTTAACCTACATAGTCCAAGTGCCCACTAGGTAACCTAGATAGTCCAAGTGCCCGCTAGGTAACTTACATAGTCCAAATGCCCGCTAGGCAACCTAGATAGTCCAAGTGCCCGTTCGTTAACCTAGATAGCCAAGTGCCCGCTAGGTAAACTAGACAGTCCAAGTGTCTGCTAGGTAACCTACATAGCCCAAATGCCCGTTCGTTAACCTACATAGTCCAAGGGCCCACTAGTTAACCTAGATCGTCTAAGTGTCCTCTACTTAACCTACATAGTCCAAATGCACGCTAGTTAACCTACATAGTCCAAGTGCCGCTAGGTAACCTACATAGTGCAAGTGTCCCCTAGTTAACCTACATAGTCCAAGTAGCCGGTAGTTAACATAGAAAGTCCAAGTGCCCACTAGTTAACATAGATAGTCCAAGTGTCCGCTAGGGAACATACATAGTCCAAGTGCCCGCTAGGTAACCTAGATAGTGATTGTGCCCGGTAGTTTACCTACATAGTCCAAGTGCCCGCTAGGTAACCTAGATAGTCCAAGGGCCCGCTAGTTAATCTAGATAGTCCAAGTGTCCGCTAGGAAACCTAGATAGTCCAAGTGCCCGCTAGGGAACCTACGTAGTTCAAGTTCCTGCTAGGTAACCTAGATTGTCCAAGTGTCCGCAAGTTAACCTACATAGTCCAAGTGCCCGCTAGGTAACCTAGATAGTCCAAGGTCCTGCTAGTTAACCTACATAGTCCAATGCCCGATAGTGAACATACAAAGTCCAAGTGCCCGCTGAGGAACCTACATAGTCCAAGTGCCCGATAGGGAACCTACATATTCCAAGTGCTCATTAGGGAACCTAGATAGTCCAAGTGCCCGTAGGGAACCTATATTGTCCAAGTGCCCGCTAGGGAAACTACATAGTCAAAGTGCCCGCTAGGGAACCTGCATTGTACAAGTGCCCGCTAATTAACCTAGATAGTCCAAGTGCCCGCTAGTTAACCTAGACAGTCCAAGTGCCCGCTGGTTAACCTTGATCATACAAGTGCCCGCTAGTTAACCTACATAGTCCAAGTGCCTGTTAGGGAACCTACATAGTCCAAGTGCCCGCAGAGGAACCTACATAGTCCAAGTGCCCGTTAGGGAACCTAGATAGTCCAAGTGCCCGTAGGGAACCTATATAGTCCAAGTGCCCGCTAGGGAACCTACATAGTTAAAGTGCCCGCTAGGGAGCCTGCATTGTGCAAGTGCCCGCTAGTTAACCTAGATAGTCCAAGTGCCCGCTAGTTAACCTAGATTGTCGAAGTGCCCGATAGTTAACCTACATAGTCCAAGGTCAGCTAGTTAACCTAGATAGTCCAAGTGCCCGCTAGTTAACCTACATAGTCCAAGAACCTGCTAGTTAACCTAGATAGTCCAAGTGCCCGCTAGTTAACCTACATAGTCCAAGGGCCCGCTAGTTAACCTAGATATTCCAAGTGCCCGCTTGTTAACCTAGATCGTCCAAGTGTACGCTAGTTAACCTACATAGTCCAAGTTCCCATTAGGTAACCTAGATAGTACAAGTGCCTGCAAGGTAACCTACATAGTCCAAGTGCCCGCTAGGTAACCTAGATATTCCAAGTTCCTGTTAGCTAACCTAGATAATCCAAGTGCCCGCTAGGTAACCTACATAGTCCAAGGGCCCGCTAGGTAACCTATATAGTCCAAGTGCCCGCTAAGAAACCAAGATAGTCCAAGTGCCCGCTAGGTAACCTACATAGTCCATGTTCCCGCTACGTAACCTAGATAGTCAAAGTGCCCGTTACCTAACCTAGATAATCCAATTGTCCGCTATGCAACATACATAGTCCAAGTGCCCATTCGTTAACCTAGAAGTCCAAGTGCCCGTTAGGTAACCTACATAGTCCAAATGCCCGTTCGGTAATCTAGATAGTCCAAGTGCCCGCTAATTAACCTACATAGTCCAAGTGCCCGCTAGGTAACCTAGATAGTGCAAGTGCCCACTAGGTAACCTACATAGTCCAAGTGCCCGCTAGTTAACCTAGATAGTCCAAGTGCCCGTTCATTAACCTAGATAGTCCAAGTGCCCGCTAGGTCACCTAGACAGTCCAAGTGCCTGCTAGGTAACTTACATTGTCCAAATGCCCCTTCGTTAACCTACACAGTCCAAGGGCCCATTATTTAACCTGGATCGTCCAAGTGTCTTTGGTTAACCTACATAGTCCAAGTGCCCGCAAGGTAACCTATATAGTCCAAGTTCCAGCTATGTAACCTAGATAGTCCAAGGGCCCGCTAGTTAACCTACATAGTCCAAGTGCCCGCTAGGTAAACTAGATAGTCCAAGTGCCCGCTAAGGAACCTACATAGTCCAAGTGCACGCTAGTTAACCCAGATAGTCCAAGTGCCCGCTAGTTAACCTAGATAGTCCAAGTGCCGCTAGGTAACCTACATAGTGCAAGTGTCCCCTAGTTAACCTACATAGTCCAAGTGCCCGCTAGTTAACATAGATAGTCCAAGTGCCCTCTAGGTAACCTAGATAGTGCAAGTGCCCGGTAGTTAACCTACATAGTCCAAGTGCCCGCTAGGTAACCTAGATAGTCTAAGGGCCCGCTAGTTAACCTACATAGTCCTAGTGCCCGCTAGGGAACATTCAGAGTCTAAGTGCCCGCTAGGGATCCTACGTAGTTCAAGTGCCCGCTAGGGAATCTACATAGTCCAAGGGCCCGTTAGTTAACGTAGATAGTCCAAGTGCCGCTAGTTAATCTACATAGTTCAAGGTCCCGCTACTTAACCTACAAAATCCAAGTGCCTGATAGGGAACCTACATAGTCTAAGTGCCCGCTGAGGAACCTACATAGTCCAAGTGCCCGATAGGGAACCTACATATTCCAAGTGCCCGTTAGGGAACCTAGATAGTCCAAGTGCCCGCAGGGTACCTATATAGTCCAAGTGCCCGCTAGGGAACCTGCATTGTGCAAGTGCCCGCTAGTTAACCTAGATAGTCCAAGTGCCGGCTAGTTAACTTACATAGTCCAAGGTCAGCTAGTTAACCTAGATAGTCCAAGTGCCCGCTAGTTAACCTACATAGTCCGAGGTCAGCTAGTTAACCTAGATAGTCCAAGTGCCCGCTAGTTAACCTACATAGTCCAAGAACCCGCTAGTTAACCTAGATAGTCCAAGTGCCCGATAGTTAACATACATAGTTCTCGGGCTCGCTAGTTAACCTAGATATTCCAAGTGCCCGCTAGTTAACCTAGATCGTCCATGTGTCCGCTAGTTAACCTACATAGTCCAAGTTCCCGTTAGGTAACCTAGATAGTAAAAGTGCCCGCAACGTAACCTACATAGTCCAAGTGCCCGCTAGGTAACCTACATAGTCCAAGTGCCCTTTCGTTAACCTAGATAGTCCAAGTGCCCGCTAGGTAACCTACAGAGTCAAAGGGTCCGCTAGGTAACCTATATAGTCCAAGTGCCCGTTACCTAACCTAGATAGTCCAATTGCCCGCTATTCAACATACATAGTCCAAGTGCCCGCTAGTTAACCTACATAGTCCAAGTGCCCACTAGGTAACCTAGATAGTCGAAGTGCCCGCTAGGTAACTTACATAGTCCAAATGCCCGCTAGGCAACCTAGATAGTCCAAGTGCCCGTTCGTTAACCTAGATAGCCAAGTGCCCGCTAGGTAAACTAGACAGTCCAAGTGTCTGCTAGGTAACCTACATAGCCCAAATGCCCGTTCGTTAACCTACATAGTCCAAGGGCCCACTAGTTAACCTAGATCGTCTAAGTGTCCTCTACTTAACCTACATAGTCCAAATGAACGCTAGTTAACCTACATAGTCCAAGTGCCGCTAGGTAACCTAGATAGTCCAAGTGCCCGCTAATTAACCTACATAGTCCAAGTGCCCGCTAGGTAACCTAGATAGTGCAAGTGCCCACTAGGTAACCTACATAGTCCACGTGCCCGCTAGTTAACCTAGATAGTCCAAGTGCCCGTTCGTTAACCTAGATAGTCCAAGTGCCCGCTAGGTCACCTAGACAGTCCAAGTGCCTGCTAGGTAACTTACATTGTCCAAATGCCCCTTCGTTAACCTACACAGTCCAAGGGCCCATTATTTAACCTCGATCGTCCAAGTGTCTTTGGTTAACCTACATAGTCCAAGTGCCCGCAAGGTAACCTATATAGTCCAAGTTCCAGCTATGTAACCTAGATAGTCCAAGGGCCCGCTAGTTAACCTACATAGTCCAAGTGCCCGCTAGGTAAACTAGATAGTCCAAGTGCCCGCTAAGGAACCTACATAGTCCAAGTGCACGCTAGTTAACCCAGATAGTCCAAGTGCCCGCTAGTTAACCTAGATAGTCCAAGTGCCGCTAGGTAACCTACATAGTGCAAGTGTCCCCTAGTTAACCTACATAGTCCAAGTGCCCGCTAGTTAACATAGATAATCCAAGTGCCCTCTAGGGAACGTACATAGTCCAAGTGCCCGCTAGGTAACCTAGATAGTGCAAGTGCCCGGTAGTTAACCTACATAGTCCAAGTGCCCGCTAGGTAACCTAGATAGTCTAAGGGCCCGCTAGTTAACCTACATAGTCCAAGTGCCCGGTAGTTAACTTACATAGTTCAAGTGTCCGTAAGGAACATATATAGTCCAAGTGCCCGCTAGGGAACATTCAGAGTCTAAGTGCCCGCTAGGGAACCTACGTATTTCAAGTGCCCGCTAGGGAATCTACATAGTCCAAGGGCCCGTTAGTTAACGTAGATAGTCCAAGTGCCGCTAGTTAATCTACATAGTTCAAGGTCCCGCTACTTAACCTACATAGTCCAAGTGCCTGATAGGGAACCTACATAGTCCAAGTGCCCGCAGAGGAACCTACATAGTCCAAGTGCCCGATAGGGAACCTACATATTCCAAGTGCCCGTTAGGGAACCTAGATAGTCCAAGTGCCCGCAGGGAACCTATATAGTCCAAGTGCCCGCTAGGGAACCTGCATTGTGCAAGTGCCCGCTAGTTAACCTAGATAGTCCAAGTGCCCGCTAGTTAACTTACATAGTCCAAGGTCAGCTAGTTAACCTAGATAGTCCAAGTGCCCGCTAGTTAACCTACATAGTCCGAGGTCAGCTAGTTAACCTAGATAGTCCAAGTGCCCGCTAGTTAACCTACATAGTCCAAGAACCCGCTAGTTAACCTAGATAGTCCAAGTGCCCGATAGTTAACCTACATAGTTCTCGGGCTCGCTAGTTAAGCTAGATATTCCAAGTGCCCGCTAGTTAACCTAGATCGTCCATGTGTCCACTAGTTAACCTACATAGTCCAAGTTCCCGTTAGGTAACCTAGATAGTAAAAGTGCCCGCAACGTAACCTACATAGTCCAAGTGCCCGCTAGGTAACCTAGATATTCCAAGTTCCTGTTAACTAACCTAGATAATCCAAGTGCCCGCTAGGTAACCTACATAGTCCAAGTGCCCTTTCGTTAACCTAGATAGTCCAAGTGCCCGCTAGGTAACCTACAGAGTCAAAGGGTCCGCTAGGTAACCTATATAGTCCAAGTGCCCGTTACCTAACCTAGATAGTCCAATTGCCCGCTATGCAACATACATATTCCAAGTGCCCGCTAGTTAACCTACATAGTCCAAGTGCCCACTAGGTAACCTAGATAGTCCAAGTGCCCGCTAGGTAACTTACATAGTCCAAATGCCCGCTAGGCAACCTAGATAGTCCAAGTGCCCGTTCGTTAACCTAGATAGCCAAGTGCCCGCTAGGTAAACTAGACAGTCCAAGTGTCTGCTAGGTAATCTACATAGCCCAAATGCCCGTTCGTTAACCTACATAGTCCAAGGGCCCACTAGTTAACCTAGATCGTCTAAGTGTCCTCTACTTAACCTACATAGTCCAAATGCACGCTAGTTAACCTACATAGTCCAAGTGCCGCTAGGTAACCTACATAGTGCAAGTGTCCCCTAGTTAACCTACATAGTCCAAGTAGCCGGTTGTTGACATAGATAGTCCAAGTGCCCACTAGTTAACATAGATAGTCCAAGTGTCCGCTAGGGAACATACATAGTCCAAGTGCCCGCTAGGTAACCTAGATAGTGAATGTGCCCGGTAGTTAACCTACATAGTCCAAGTGCCCGCTAGGTAACCTAGATAGTCCAAGGGCCCGCTAGTTAACCTACATAGTCCAAATGCCCGGTAGTTAACTTACATAGTCCAAGTGCCCCCTCTGGAACCTACATAGTCCAAGTGCCTGCTAGGGAACCTACATAGTTCAAGTGTCCGTAGGGAACACACAGAATCCAAGTGCCCGCTAGGGAATTTACATAGTCCAAGGGCCCGCTAGTTAACGTAGATAGTCCAAGTACCCGCTAGTTAACCTAGATCGTCCAAGTGCACGCTAGTTAACCTACATAGTCCAAGGGCCCGCTAGTTAACCTATATAGTCCAAGTGCCCGCTAGGGAACCTACATAGTCAAATTGCCCGCTAGGGAACCTACATAGTCCAAGTGCCCGCTAGTTAACCTAGATAGTCCAAGTGCCCGCTAGTTAACCTAGATAGTCCAAGTGCCCGCTAGTTAACCAGGATCATCAAAGTGCCCTCTAGTTAACTTACATAGTCCAAAGGCCTGCAAGTTAACCTACAAAGAGTAAGGGCCCTCTAGTTAACCTTGATAGTACAAGTGCCCGCTACTTAACCTACATAGTCCAAGTTCCCGCAAGGTAACCTAGACAGTCCAAGTGACCTTTAGGTTACCTACATAGTCCAAGTGCCCGTTCGTTAACCTACATAGTCCAAGTGCCCGCTAGGTAACATAGATAGCCCAAGTGCCCGCTAGGGAACGTACATAGTCCAAGTGCCTGCTAGGTAACCTAGATAGTCCAAATGCCCGCTAGTTAACCAACATAGTCCAAGTGCCTCCTAGGTAAACTACACAGTCCAAGTGCCCACTAGGTAACCTAGACAGTCCAAGTACCCGATAGGGAACCTACATAGTCCAAGTGCTCGCTAGGCAACCTACATAGTCCAAGTGCCCGCTAGGTAACTTAGATAGTCCAATTGCCCGTTAGCTAACCTAGATAGTCGAAGTGTCCGCTAGTTAACCTACATAGTCCAAGTGCCCGTTCGTTAACCTAGATGGGCCAAGTGCCTGCTAGGTAACCTAGACAGTCCAAGTGCCGGCTAGGTTACCTACATAGTCCAAGTGCACGTTCGTTAACCTAGATAGTCAAAGTGCCTACTAGGTAACTTAAATAGTCCAAGTGCTCGCTAGGGAACCTACATAGTCCAAGTGCCCGCTAGGTAACCTAGATAGTCCAATTGCCCGTTAGCTAACCTAGATAGTCGAAGTGCCCGCTAGGAAACCTAGATAGTCCAAGGGCCCGCTAGTTAATCTAGATAGTCCAAGTGTCCGCTAGGAAACCTAGATAGTCCAAGTGCCCGCTAGGGTATGTACGTAGTTCAAGTTCCCGCTAGGTAACCTAGATTGTCCAAGTGTCCGCAAGTTAACCTACATAGTCCAAGTGCCCGCTAGGTAACCTAGATAGTCCAAGGTCCTGCTAGTTAACCTACATAGTCCAATGCCCGATAGTGAACATACAAAGTCCAAGTGCCCGCTGAGGAACCTACATAGTCCAAGTGCCCGATAGGGAACCTACATATTCCAAGTGCCCATTAGGGAACCTAGATAGTCCAAGTGCCCGTAGGGAACCTATATTGTCCAAGTGCCCGCTAGGGAAACTACATAGTCAAAGTGCCCGCTAGGGAACCTGCATTGTACAAGTGCCCGCTAATTAACCTAGATAGTCCAAGTGCCCGCTAGTTAACCTAGACAGTCCAAGTGCCCGCTGGTTAACCTTGATCATACAAGTGCCCGCTAGTTAACCTACATAGTCCAAGTGCCTGTTAGGGAACCTACATAGTCCAAGTGCCCGCAGAGGAACCTACATAGTCCAAGTGCCCGTTAGGGAACCTAGATAGTCCAAGTGCCCGTAGGGAACCTATATAGTCCAAGTGCCCGCTAGGGAACCTACATAGTTAAAGTGCCCGCTAGGGAGCCTGCATTGTGCAAGTGCCCGCTAGTTAACCTAGATAGTCCAAGTGCCCGCTAGTTAACCTAGATTGTCGAAGTGCCCGATAGTTAACCTACATAGTCCAAGGTCAGCTAGTTAACCTAGATAGTCCAAGTGCCCGCTAGTTAACCTACATAGTCCAAGAACCTGCTAGTTAACCTAGATAGTCCAAGTGCCCGCTAGTTAACCTACATAGTCCAAGGGCCCGCTAGTTAACCTAGATATTCCAAGTGCCCGCTTGTTAACCTAGATCGTCCAAGTGTACGCTAGTTAACCTACATAGTCCAAGTTCCCATTAGGTAACCTAGATAGTACAAGTGCCTGCAAGGTAACCTACATAGTCCAAGTGCCCGCTAGGTAACCTAGATATTCCAAGTTCCTGTTAGCTAACCTAGATAATCCAAGTGCCCGCTAGGTAACCTACATAGTCCAAGGGCCCGCTAGGTAACCTATATAGTCCAAGTGCCCGCTAAGAAACCAAGATAGTCCAAGTGCCCGCTAGGTAACCTACATAGTCCATGTTCCCGCTACGTAACCTAGATAGTCAAAGTGCCCGTTACCTAACCTAGATAATCCAATTGTCCGCTATGCAACATACATAGTCCAAGTGCCCATTCGTTAACCTAGAAGTCCAAGTGCCCGTTAGGTAACCTACATAGTCCAAATGCCCGTTCGGTAATCTAGATAGTCCAAGTGCCCGCTAATTAACCTACATAGTCCAAGTGCCCGCTAGGTAACCTAGATAGTGCAAGTGCCCACTAGGTAACCTACATAGTCCAAGTGCCCGCTAGTTAACCTAGATAGTCCAAGTGCCCGTTCATTAACCTAGATAGTCCAAGTGCCCGCTAGGTCACCTAGACAGTCCAAGTGCCTGCTAGGTAACTTACATTGTCCAAATGCCCCTTCGTTAACCTACACAGTCCAAGGGCCCATTATTTAACCTGGATCGTCCAAGTGTCTTTGGTTAACCTACATAGTCCAAGTGCCCGCAAGGTAACCTATATAGTCCAAGTTCCAGCTATGTAACCTAGATAGTCCAAGGGCCCGCTAGTTAACCTACATAGTCCAAGTGCCCGCTAGGTAAACTAGATAGTCCAAGTGCCCGCTAAGGAACCTACATAGTCCAAGTGCACGCTAGTTAACCCAGATAGTCCAAGTGCCCGCTAGTTAACCTAGATAGTCCAAGTGCCGCTAGGTAACCTACATAGTGCAAGTGTCCCCTAGTTAACCTACATAGTCCAAGTGCCCGCTAGTTAACATAGATAGTCCAAGTGCCCTCTAGGTAACCTAGATAGTGCAAGTGCCCGGTAGTTAACCTACATAGTCCAAGTGCCCGCTAGGTAACCTAGATAGTCTAAGGGCCCGCTAGTTAACCTACATAGTCCTAGTGCCCGCTAGGGAACATTCAGAGTCTAAGTGCCCGCTAGGGATCCTACGTAGTTCAAGTGCCCGCTAGGGAATCTACATAGTCCAAGGGCCCGTTAGTTAACGTAGATAGTCCAAGTGCCGCTAGTTAATCTACATAGTTCAAGGTCCCGCTACTTAACCTACAAAATCCAAGTGCCTGATAGGGAACCTACATAGTCTAAGTGCCCGCTGAGGAACCTACATAGTCCAAGTGCCCGATAGGGAACCTACATATTCCAAGTGCCCGTTAGGGAACCTAGATAGTCCAAGTGCCCGCAGGGTACCTATATAGTCCAAGTGCCCGCTAGGGAACCTGCATTGTGCAAGTGCCCGCTAGTTAACCTAGATAGTCCAAGTGCCGGCTAGTTAACTTACATAGTCCAAGGTCAGCTAGTTAACCTAGATAGTCCAAGTGCCCGCTAGTTAACCTACATAGTCCGAGGTCAGCTAGTTAACCTAGATAGTCCAAGTGCCCGCTAGTTAACCTACATAGTCCAAGAACCCGCTAGTTAACCTAGATAGTCCAAGTGCCCGATAGTTAACCTACATAGTTCTCGGGCTCGCTAGTTAAGCTAGATATTCCAAGTGCCCGCTAGTTAACCTAGATCGTCCATGTGTCCGCTAGTTAACCTACATAGTCCAAGTTCCCGTTAGGTAACCTAGATAGTAAAAGTGCCCGCAACGTAACCTACATAGTCCAAGTGCCCGCTAGGTAACCTACATAGTCCAAGTGCCCTTTCGTTAACCTAGATAGTCCAAGTGCCCGCTAGGTAACCTACAGAGTCAAAGGGTCCGCTAGGTAACCTATATAGTCCAAGTGCCCGTTACCTAACCTAGATAGTCCAATTGCCCGCTATGCAACATACATAGTCCAAGTGCCCGCTAGTTAACCTACATAGTCCAAGTGCCCACTAGGTAACCTAGATAGTCCAAGTGCCCGCTAGGTAACTTACATAGTCCAAATGCCCGCTAGGCAACCTAGATAGTCCAAGTGCCCGTTCGTTAACCTAGATAGCCAAGTGCCCGCTAGGTAAACTAGACAGTCCAAGTGTCTGCTAGGTAACCTACATAGCCCAAATGCCCGTTCGTTAACCTACATAGTCCAAGGGCCCACTAGTTAACCTAGATCGTCTAAGTGTCCTCTACTTAACCTACATAGTCCAAATGCACGCTAGTTAACCTACATAGTCCAAGTGCCGCTAGGTAACCTACATAGTGCAAGTGTCCCCTAGTTAACCTACATAGTCCAAGTAGCCGGTAGTTAACATAGATAGTCCAAGTGCCCACTAGTTAACATAGATAGTCCAAGTGTCCGCTAGGGAACATACATAGTCCATGTGCCCGCTAGGTAACCTAGATTGTGAATGTGCCCGGTAGTTAACCTACATAGTCCAAGTGCCCGCTAGTTAACCTAGATAGTCCAAGTGCCGCTAGGTAACCTACATAGTGCAAGTGTCCCCTAGTTAACCTACATAGTCCAAGTGCCCGCTAGTTAACATAGATAGTCCAAGTGCCCTCTAGGGAACGTACATAGTCCAAGTGCCCGCTAGGTAACCTAGATAGTGCAAGTGCCCGGTAGTTAACCTACATAGTCCAAGTGCCCGCTAGGTAACCTAGATAGTCTAAGGGCCCGCTAGTTAACCTACATAGTCCAAGTGCCCGGTAGTTAACTTACATAGTTCAAGTGTCCGTAAGGAACATATATAGCCCAAGTGCCCGCTAGGGAACATTCAGAGTCTAAGTGCCCGCTAGGGAACCTACGTATTTCAAGTGCCCGCTAGGGAATCTACATAGTCCAAGGGCCCGTTAGTTAACGTAGATAGTCCAAGTGCCGCTGGTTAATCTAAATAGTTCAAGGTCCCGCTACTTAACCTACATAGTCCAAGTGCCTGATAGGGAACCTACATAGTCCAAGTGCCCGCAGAGGAACCTACATAGTCCAAGTGCCCGATAGGGAACCTACATATTCCAAGTGCCCGTTAGGGAACCTAGATAGTCCAAGTGCCCGCAGGGAACCTATATAGTCCAAGTGCCCGCTAGGGAACCTGCATTGTGCAAGTGCCCGCTAGTTAACCTAGATAGTCCAAGTGCCGGCTAGTTAACTTACATAGTCCAAGGTCAGCTAGTTAACCTAGATAGTCCAAGTGCCCGCTAGTTAACCTACATAGTCCGAGGTCAGCTAGTTAACCTAGATAGTCCAAGTGCCCGCTAGTTAACCTACATAGTCCAAGAACCCGCTAGTTAACCTAGATAGTCCAAGTGCCCGATAGTTAACCTACATAGTTCTCGGGCTCGCTAGTTAAGCTAGATATTCCAAGTGCCCGCTAGTTAACCTAGATCGTCCATGTGTCCGCTAGTTAACCTACATAGTCCAAGTTCCCGTTAGGTAACCTAGATAGTAAAAGTGCCCGCAACGTAACCTACATAGTCCAAGTGCCCGCTAGGTAACCTAGATATTCCAAGTTCCTGTTAACTAACCTAGATAATCCAAGTGCCCGCTAGGTAACCTACATAGTCCAAGTGCCCTTTCATTAACCTAGATAGTCCAAGTGCCCGCTAGGTAACCTACAGAGTCAAAGGGTCCGCTAGGTAACCTATATAGTCCAAGTGCCCGTTACCTAACCTAGATAGTCCAATTGCCCGCTATGCAACATACATAGTCCAAGTGCCGCTAGTTAACCTACATAGTCCAAGTGCCCACTAGGTAACCTAGATAGTCCAAGTGCCCGCTAGGTAACTTACATAGTCCAAATGCCCGCTAGGCAACCTAGATAGTCCAAGTGCCCGTTCGTTAACCTAGATAGCCAAGTGCCCGCTAGGTAAACTAGACAGTCCAAGTGTCTGCTAGGTAACCTACATAGCCCAAATGCCCGTTCGTTAACCTACATAGTCCAAGGGCCCACTAGTTAACCTAGATCGTCTAAGTGTCCTCTACTTAACCTACATAGTCCAAATGCACGCTAGTTAACCTACATAGTCCAAGTGCCGCTAGGTAACCTACATAGTGCAAGTGTCCCCTAGTTAACCTACATAGTCCAAGTAGCCGGTAGTTAACATAGAAAGTCCAAGTGCCCACTAGTTAACATAGATAGTCCAAGTGTCCGCTAGGGAACATACATAGTCCAAGTGCCCGCTAGGTAACCTAGATAGTGATTGTGCCCGGTAGTTTACCTACATAGTCCAAGTGCCCGCTAGGTAACCTAGATAGTCCAAGGGCCCGCTAGTTAATCTAGATAGTCCAAGTGTCCGCTAGGAAACCTAGATAGTCCAAGTGCCCGCTAGGGAACCTACGTAGTTCAAGTTCCTGCTAGGTAACCTAGATTGTCCAAGTGTCCGCAAGTTAACCTACATAGTCCAAGTGCCCGCTAGGTAACCTAGATAGTCCAAGGTCCTGCTAGTTAACCTACATAGTCCAATGCCCGATAGTGAACATACAAAGTCCAAGTGCCCGCTGAGGAACCTACATAGTCCAAGTGCCCGATAGGGAACCTACATATTCCAAGTGCTCATTAGGGAACCTAGATAGTCCAAGTGCCCGTAGGGAACCTATATTGTCCAAGTGCCCGCTAGGGAAACTACATAGTCAAAGTGCCCGCTAGGGAACCTGCATTGTACAAGTGCCCGCTAATTAACCTAGATAGTCCAAGTGCCCGCTAGTTAACCTAGACAGTCCAAGTGCCCGCTGGTTAACCTTGATCATACAAGTGCCCGCTAGTTAACCTACATAGTCCAAGTGCCTGTTAGGGAACCTACATAGTCCAAGTGCCCGCAGAGGAACCTACATAGTCCAAGTGCCCGTTAGGGAACCTAGATAGTCCAAGTGCCCGTAGGGAACCTATATAGTCCAAGTGCCCGCTAGGGAACCTACATAGTTAAAGTGCCCGCTAGGGAGCCTGCATTGTGCAAGTGCCCGCTAGTTAACCTAGATAGTCCAAGTGCCCGCTAGTTAACCTAGATTGTCGAAGTGCCCGATAGTTAACCTACATAGTCCAAGGTCAGCTAGTTAACCTAGATAGTCCAAGTGCCCGCTAGTTAACCTACATAGTCCAAGAACCTGCTAGTTAACCTAGATAGTCCAAGTGCCCGCTAGTTAACCTACATAGTCCAAGGGCCCGCTAGTTAACCTAGATATTCCAAGTGCCCGCTTGTTAACCTAGATCGTCCAAGTGTACGCTAGTTAACCTACATAGTCCAAGTTCCCATTAGGTAACCTAGATAGTACAAGTGCCTGCAAGGTAACCTACATAGTCCAAGTGCCCGCTAGGTAACCTAGATATTCCAAGTTCCTGTTAGCTAACCTAGATAATCCAAGTGCCCGCTAGGTAACCTACATAGTCCAAGGGCCCGCTAGGTAACCTATATAGTCCAAGTGCCCGCTAAGAAACCAAGATAGTCCAAGTGCCCGCTAGGTAACCTACATAGTCCATGTTCCCGCTACGTAACCTAGATAGTCCAAGTGCCCGTTACCTAACCTAGATAATCCAATTGTCCGCTATGCAACATACATAGTCCAAGTGCCCATTCGTTAACCTAGAAGTCCAAGTGCCCGTTAGGTAACCTACATAGTCCAAAGGCCCGTTCGGTAACCTAGATAGTCCAAGTGCCCGCTAATTAACCTACATAGTCCAAGTGCCCGCTAGGTAACCTAGATAGTGCAAGTGCCCACTAGGTAACCTACATAGTCCAAGTGCCCGCTAGTTAACCTAGATAGTCCAAGTGCCCGTTCGTTAACCTAGATAGTCCAAGTGCCCGCTAGGTCACCTAGACAGTCCAAGTGCCTGCTAGGTAACTTACATTGTCCAAATGCCCCTTCGTTAACCTACTCAGTCCAAGGGCCCATTATTTAACCTGGATCGTCCAAGTGTCTTTGGTTAACCTACATAGTCCAAGTGCCCGCAAGGTAACCTATATAGTCCAAGTTCCAGCTATGTAACCTAGATAGTCCAAGGGCCCGCTAGTTAACCTACATAGTCCAAGTGCCCGCTAGGTAAACTAGATAGTCCAAGTGCCCGCTAAGGAACCTACATAGTCCAAGTGCACGCTAGTTAACCCAGATAGTCCAAGTGCCCGCTAGTTAACCTAGATAGTCCAAGTGCCGCTAGGTAACCTACATAGTGCAAGTGTCCCCTAGTTAACCTACATAGTCCAAGTGCCCGCTAGTTAACATAGATAGTCCAAGTGCCCTCTAGGGAACGTACATAGTCCAAGTGCCCGCTAGGTAACCTAGATAGTGCAAGTGCCCGGTAGTTAACCTACATAGTCCAAGTGCCCGCTAGGTAACCTAGATAGTCTAAGGGCCCGCTAGTTAACCTACATAGTCCAAGTGCCCGGTAGTTAACTTAAATAGTTCAAGTGTCCGTAAGGAACATATATAGTCCAAGTGCCCGTTAGGGAACATTCAGAGTCTAAGTGCCCGCTAGGGAACCTACGTATTTCAAGTGCCCGCTAGGGAATCTACATAGTCCAAGGGCCCGTTAGTTAACGTAGATAGTCCAAGTGCCGCTAGTTAATCTACATAGTTCAAGGTCCCGCTACTTAACCTACATAGTCCAAGTGCCTGATAGGGAACCTACATAGTCCAAGTGCCCGCAGAGGAACCTACATAGTCCAAGTGCCCGATAGGGAACCTACATATTCCAAGTGCCCGTTAGGGAACCTAGATAGTCCAAGTGCCCGCAGGGAACCTATATAGTCCAAGTGCCCGCTAGGGAACCTGCATTGTGCAAGTGCCCGCTAGTTAACCTAGATAGTCCAAGTGCCGGCTAGTTAACTTACATAGTCCAAGGTCAGCTAGTTAACCTAGATAGTCCAAGTGCCCGCTAGTTAACCTACATAGTCCGAGGTCAGCTAGTTAACCTAGATAGTCCAAGTGCCCGCTAGTTAACCTACATAGTCCAAGAACCCGCTAGTTAACCTAGATAGTCCAAGTGCCCGATAGTTAACATACATAGTTCTCGGGCTCGCTAGTTAACCTAGATATTCCAAGTGCCCGCTAGTTAACCTAGATCGTCCATGTGTCCGCTACTTAACCTACATAGTCCAAGTTCCCGTTAGGTAACCTAGATAGTAAAAGTGCCCGCAACGTAACCTACATAGTCCAAGTGCCCGCTAGGTAACCTAGATATTCCAAGTTCCTGTTAACTAACCTAGATAATCCAAGTGCCCGCTAGGTAACCTACATAGTCCAAGTGCCCTTTCGTTAACCTAGATAGTCCAAGTGCCCGCTAGGTAACCTACAGAGTCAAAGGGTCCGCTAGGTAACCTATATAGTCCAAGTGCCCGTTACCTAACCTAGATAGTCCAATTGCCCGCTATGCAACATACATAGTCCAAGTGCCCGCTAGTTAACCTACATAGTCCAAGTGCCCACTAGGTAACCTAGATAGTCCAAGTGACCGCTAAGTAACTTACATAGTCCAAATGCCCGCTAGGCAACCTAGATAGTCCAAGTGCCCGTTCGTTAACCTAGATAGCCAAGTGCCCGCTAGGTAAACTAGACAGTCCAAGTGTCTGCTAGGTAACCTACATAGCCCAAATGCCCGTTCGTTAACCTACATAGTCCAAGGGCCCACTAGTTAACCTAGATCGTCTAAGTGTCCTCTACTTAACCTACATAGTCCAAATGCACGCTAGTTAACCTACATAGTCCAAGTGCCGCTAGGTAACCTACATAGTGCAAGTGTCCCCTAGTTAACCTACATAGTCCAAGTAGCCGGTAGTTGACATAGATAGTCCAAGTGCCCACTAGTTAACATAGATAGTCCAAGTGTCCGCTAGGGAACATACATAGTCCAAGTGCCCGCTAGGTAACCTAGATAGTGAATGTGCCCGGTAGTTAACCTACATAGTCCAAGTGCCCGCTAGGTAACCTAGATAGTCCAAGTGCCCGCTAATTAACCTACATAGTCCAAGTGCCCGCTAGGTAACCTAGATAGTGCAAGTGCCCACTAGGTAACCTACATAGTCCAAGTGCCCGCTAGTTAACCTAGATAGTCCAAGTGCCCGTTCGTTAACCTAGATAGTCCAAGTGCCCGCTAGGTCACCTAGACAGTCCAAGTGCCTGCTAGGTAACTTACATTGTCCAAATGCCCCTTCGTTAACCTACACAGTCCAAGGGCCCATTATTTAACCTGGATCGTCCAAGTGTCTTTGGTTAACCTATATAGTCCAAGTGCCCGCAAGGTAACCTATATAGTCCAAGTTCCAGCTATGTAACCTAGATAGTCCAAGGGCCCGCTAGTTAACCTACATAGTCCAAGTGCCCGCTAGGTAAACTAGAGAGTCCAAGTGCCCGCTAAGGAACCTACATAGTCCAAGTGCACGCTAGTTAACCCAGATAGTCCAAGTGCCCGCTAGTTAACCTAGATAGTCCAAGTGCCGCTAGGTAACCTACATAGTGCAAGTGTCCCCTAGTTAACCTACATAGTCCAAGTGCCCGCTAGTTAACATAGATAGTCCAAGTGCCCTCTAGGGAACGTACATAGTCCAAGTGCCCGCTAGGTAACCTAGATAGTGCAAGTGCCCGGTAGTTAACCTACATAGTCCAAGTGCCCGCTAGGTAACCTAGATAGTCTAAGGGCCCGCTAGTTAACCTACATAGTCCAAGTGCCCGGTAGTTAACTTACATAGTTCAAGTGTCCGTAAGGAACATATATAGTCCAAGTGCCCGCTAGGGAACATTCAGAGTCTAAGTGCCCGCTAGGGTACCTACATATTTCAAGTGCCCGCTAGGGAAACTACATAGTCCAAGGGCCCGTTAGTTAACGTAGATAGTCCAAGTGCCGCTAGTTAATCTACATAGTTCAAGGTCCCGCTACTTAACCTACATAGTCCAAGTGCCTGATAGGGAACCTACATAGTCCAAGTGCCCGCAGAGGAACCTACATAGTCCAAGTGCCCGATAGGGAACCTACATATTCCAAGTGCCCGTTAGGGAACCTAGATAGTCCAAGTGCCCGCAGGGAACCTATATAGTCCAAGTGCCCGCTAGGGAACCTGCATTGTGCAAGTGCCCGCTAGTTAACCTAGATAGTCCAAGTGCCGGCTAGTTAACTTACATAGTCCAAGGTCAGCTAGTTAACCTAGATAGTCCAAGTGCCCGCTAATTAACCTACATAGTCCGAGGTCAGCTAGTTAACCTAGATAGTCCAAGTGCCCGCTAGTTAACCTACATAGTCCAAGAACCCGCTAGTTAACCTAGATAGTCCAAGTGCCCGATAGTTAACCTACATAGTTCTCGGGCTCGCTAGTTAACCTAGATATTCCAAGTGCCCGCTAGTTAACCTAGATCGTCCATGTGTCCGCTAGTTAACCTACATAGTCCAAGTTTCCGTTAGGTAACCTAGATAGTAAAAGTGCCCGCAACGTAACCTACATAGTCCAAGTGCCCGCTAGGTAACCTAGATATTCCAAGTTCCTGTTAACTAACCTAGATTATCCAAGTGCCCGCTAGGTAACCTACATAGTCCAAGTGCCCTTTCGTTAACCTAGATAGTCCAAGTGCCCGCTAGGTAACCTACAGAGTCAAAGGGTCCGCTAGGTAACCTATATAGTCCAAGTGCCCGTTACCTAACCTAGATAGTCCAATTGCCCGCTATGCAACATACATAGTCCAAGTGCCGCTAGTTAACCTACATAGTCCAAGTGCCCACTAGGTAACCTAGATAGTCCAAGTGCCCGCTAGGTAACTTACATAGTCCAAATGCCCGCTAGGCAACCTAGATAGTCCAAGTGCCCGTTCGTTAACCTAGATAGCCAAGTGCCCGCTAGGTAAACTAGACAGTCCAAGTGTCTGCTAGGTAACCTACATAGCCCAAATGCCCGTTCGTTAACCTACATAGTCCAAGGGCCCACTAGTTAACCTAGATCGTCTAAGTGTCCTCTACTTAACCTACATAGTCCAAATGCACGCTAGTTAACCTACATAGTCCAAGTGCCGCTAGGTAACCTACATAGTGCAAGTGTCCCCTAGTTAACCTACATAGTCCAAGTAGCCAGTAGTTAACATAGAAAGTCCAAGTGCCCACTAGTTAACATAGATAGTCCAAGTGTCCGCTAGGGAACATACATAGTCCAAGTGCCCGCTAGGTAACCTAGATAGTGAATGTGCCCGGTAGTTAACCTACATAGTCCAAGTGCCCGCTAGGTAACCTAGATAGTCCAAGGGCCCGCTAGTTAATCTAGATAGTCCAAGTGTCCGCTAGGAAACCTAGATAGTCCAAGTGCCCGCTAGGGAACCTACGTAGTTCAAGTTCCCGCTAGGTAACCTAGATTGTCCAAGTGTCCGCAAGTTAACCTACATAGTCCAAGTGCCCGCTAGGTAACCTAGATAGTCCAAGGTCCTGCTAGTTAACCTACATAGTCCAATGCCCGATAGTGAACATACAAAGTCCAAGTGCCCGCTGAGGAACCTACATAGTCCAAGTGCCCGATAGGGAACCTACATATTCCAAGTGCTCATTAGGGAACCTAGATAGTCCAAGTGCCCGTAGGGAACCTATATTGTCCAAGTGCCCGCTAGGGAAACTACATAGTCAAAGTGCCCGCTAGGGAACCTGCATTGTACAAGTGCCCGCTAATTAACCTAGATAGTCCAAGTGCCCGCTAGTTAACCTAGACAGTCCAAGTGCCCGCTGGTTAACCTTGATCATACAAGTGCCCGCTAGTTAACCTACATAGTCCAAGTGCCTGTTAGGGAACCTACATAGTCCAAGTGCCCGCAGAGGAACCTACATAGTCCAAGTGCCCGTTAGGGAACCTAGATAGTCCAAGTGCCCGTAGGGAACCTATATAGTCCAAGTGCCCGCTAGGGAGCCTGCATTGTGCAAGTGCCCGCTAGTTAACCTAGATAGTCCAAGTGCCCGCTAGTTAACCTAGATTGTCGAAGTGCCCGATAGTTAACCTACATAGTCCAAGGTCAGCTAGTTAACCTAGATAGTCCAAGTGCCCGCTAGTTAACCTACATAGTCCAAGAACCTGCTAGTTAACCTAGATAGTCCAAGTGCCCGCTAGTTAACCTACATAGTCCAAGGGCCCGCTAGGTAACCTAGATAGTGCAAGTGCCCGGTAGTTAACCTACATAGTCCAAGTGCCCGCTAGGTAACCTAGATAGTCTAAGGGCCCGCTAGTTAACCTACATAGTCCAAGTGCCCGGTAGTTAACTTACATAGTTCAAGTGTCCGTAAGGAACATATATAGTCCAAGTGCCCGCTAGGGAACATTCAGAGTCTAAGTGCCCGCTAGGGAACCTACGTATTTCAAGTGCCCGCTAGGGAAACTACATAGTCCAAGGGCCCGTTAGTTAACGTAGATAGTCCAAGTGCCGCTAGTTAATCTACATAGTTCAAGGTCCCACTACTTAACCTACATAGTCCAAGTGCCTGATAGGGAACCTACATAGTCCAAGTGCCCGCAGAGGAACCTACATAGTCCAAGTGCCCGATAGGGAACCTACATATTCCAAGTGCCCGTTAGGGAACCTAGATAGTCCAAGTGCCCGCAGGGAACCTATATAGTCCAAGTGCCCGCTAGGGAACCTGCATTGTGCAAGTGCCCGCTAGTTAACCTAGATAGTCCAAGTGCCGGCTAGTTAACTTACATAGTCCAAGGTCAGCTAGTTAACCTAGATAGTCCAAGTGCCCGCTAGTTAACCTACATAGTCCGAGGTCAGCTAGTTAACCTAGATAGTCCAAGTGCCCGCTAGTTAACCTACATAGTCCAAGAACCCGCTAGTTAACCTAGATAGTCCAAGTGCCCGATAGTTAACCTACATAGTTCTCGGGCTCGCTAGTTAAGCTAGATATTCCAAGTGCCCGCTAGTTAACCTAGATCGTCCATGTGTCCGCTAGTTAACCTACATAGTCCAAGTTCCCGTTAGGTAACCTAGATAGTAAAAGTGCCCGCAACGTAACCTACATAGTCCAAGTGCCCGCTAGGTAACCTAGATATTCCAAGTTCCTGTTAACTAACCTAGATTATCCAAGTGCCCGCTAGGTAACCTACATAGTCCAAGTGCCCTTTCGTTAACCTAGATAGTCCAAGTGCCCGCTAGGTAACCTACAGAGTCAAAGGGTCCGCTAGGTAACCTATATAGTCCAAGTGCCCGTTACCTAACCTAGATAGTCCAATTGCCCGCTATGCAACATACATAGTCCAAGTGCCGCTAGTTAACCTACATAGTCCAAGTGCCCACTAGGTAACCTAGATAGTCCAAGTGCCCGCTAGGTAACTTACATAGTCCAAATGCCCGCTAGGCAACCTAGATAGTCCAAGTGCCCGTTCGTTAACCTAGATAGCCAAGTGCCCGCTAGGTAAACTAGACAGTCCAAGTGTCTGCTAGGTAACCTACATAGCCCAAATGCCCGTTCGTTAACCTACATAGTCCAAGGGCCCACTAGTTAACCTAGATCGTCTAAGTGTCCTCTACTTAACCTACATAGTCCAAATGCACGCTAGTTAACCTACATAGTCCAAGTGCCGCTAGGTAACCTACATAGTGCAAGTGTCCCCTAGTTAACCTACATAGTCCAAGTAGCCAGTAGTTAACATAGAAAGTCCAAGTGCCCACTAGTTAACATAGATAGTCCAAGTGTCCGCTAGGGAACATACATAGTCCAAGTGCCCGCTAGGTAACCTAGATAGTGAATGTGCCCGGTAGTTAACCTACATAGTCCAAGTGCCCGCTAGGTAACCTAGATAGTCCAAGGGCCCGCTAGTTAATCTAGATAGTCCAAGTGTCCGCTAGGAAACCTAGATAGTCCAAGTGCCCGCTAGGGAACCTACGTAGTTCAAGTTCCCGCTAGGTAACCTAGATTGTCCAAGTGTCCGCAAGTTAACCTACATAGTCCAAGTGCCCGCTAGGTAACCTAGATAGTCCAAGGTCCTGCTAGTTAACCTACATAGTCCAATGCCCGATAGTGAACATACAAAGTCCAAGTGCCCGCTGAGGAACCTACATAGTCCAAGTGCCCGATAGGGAACCTACATATTCCAAGTGCTCATTAGGGAACCTAGATAGTCCAAGTGCCCGTAGGGAACCTATATTGTCCAAGTGCCCGCTAGGGAAACTACATAGTCAAAGTGCCCGCTAGGGAACCTGCATTGTACAAGTGCCCGCTAATTAACCTAGATAGTCCAAGTGCCCGCTAGTTAACCTAGACAGTCCAAGTGCCCGCTGGTTAACCTTGATCATACAAGTGCCCGCTAGTTAACCTACATAGTCCAAGTGCCTGTTAGGGAACCTACATAGTCCAAGTGCCCGCAGAGGAACCTACATAGTCCAAGTGCCCGTTAGGGAACCTAGATAGTCCAAGTGCCCGTAGGGAACCTATATAGTCCAAGTGCCCGCTAGGGAGCCTGCATTGTGCAAGTGCCCGCTAGTTAACCTAGATAGTCCAAGTGCCCGCTAGTTAACCTAGATTGTCGAAGTGCCCGATAGTTAACCTACATAGTCCAAGGTCAGCTAGTTAACCTAGATAGTCCAAGTGCCCGCTAGTTAACCTACATAGTCCAAGAACCTGCTAGTTAACCTAGATAGTCCAAGTGCCCGCTAGTTAACCTACATAGTCCAAGGGCCCGCTAGGTAACCTAGATAGTGCAAGTGCCCGGTAGTTAACCTACATAGTCCAAGTGCCCGCTAGGTAACCTAGATAGTCTAAGGGCCCGCTAGTTAACCTACATAGTCCAAGTGCCCGGTAGTTAACTTACATAGTTCAAGTGTCCGTAAGGAACATATATAGTCCAAGTGCCCGCTAGGGAACATTCAGAGTCTAAGTGCCCGCTAGGGAACCTACGTATTTCAAGTGCCCGCTAGGGAAACTACATAGTCCAAGGGCCCGTTAGTTAACGTAGATAGTCCAAGTGCCGCTAGTTAATCTACATAGTTCAAGGTCCCACTACTTAACCTACATAGTCCAAGTGCCTGATAGGGAACCTACATAGTCCAAGTGCCCGCAGAGGAACCTACATAGTCCAAGTGCCCGATAGGGAACCTACATATTCCAAGTGCCCGTTAGGGAACCTAGATAGTCCAAGTGCCCGCAGGGAACCTATATAGTCCAAGTGCCCGCTAGGGAACCTGCATTGTGCAAGTGCCCGCTAGTTAACCTAGATAGTCCAAGTGCCGGCTAGTTAACTTACATAGTCCAAGGTCAGCTAGTTAACCTAGATAGTCCAAGTGCCCGCTAATTAACCTACATAGTCCGAGGTCAGCTAGTTAACCTAGATAGTCCAAGTGCCCGCTAGTTAACCTACATAGTCCAAGAACCCGCTAGTTAACCTAGATAGTCCAAGTGCCCGATAGTTAACCTACATAGTTCTCGGGCTCGCTAGTTAACCTAGATATTCCAAGTGCCCGCTAGTTAACCTAGATCGTCCATGTGTCCGCTAGTTAACCTACATAGTCCAAGTTCCCGTTAGGTAACCTAGATAGTAAAAGTGCCCGCAACGTAACCTACATAGTCCAAGTGCCCGCTAGGTAACCTAGATATTCCAAGTTCCTGTTAACTAACCTAGATTATCCAAGTGCCCGCTAGGTAACCTACATAGTCCAAGTGCCCTTTCGTTAACCTAGATAGTCCAAGTGCCCGCTAGGTAACCTACAGAGTCAAAGGGTCCGCTAGGTAACCTATATAGTCCAAGTGCCCGTTACCTAACCTAGATAGTCCAATTGCCCGCTATGCAACATACATAGTCCAAGTGCCGCTAGTTAACCTACATAGTCCAAGTGCCCACTAGGTAACCTAGATAGTCCAAGTGCCCGCTAGGTAACTTACATAGTCCAAATGCCCGCTAGGCAACCTAGATAGTCCAAGTGCCCGTTCGTTAACCTAGATAGCCAAGTGCCCGCTAGGTAAACTAGACAGTCCAAGTGTCTGCTAGGTAACCTACATAGCCCAAATGCCCGTTCGTTAACCTACATAGTCCAAGGGCCCACTAGTTAACCTAGATCGTCTAAGTGTCCTCTACTTAACCTACATAGTCCAAATGCACGCTAGTTAACCTACATAGTCCAAGTGCCGCTAGGTAACCTACATAGTGCAAGTGTCCCCTAGTTAACCTACATAGTCCAAGTAGCCAGTAGTTAACATAGAAAGTCCAAGTGCCCACTAGTTAACATAGATAGTCCAAGTGTCCGCTAGGGAACATACATAGTCCAAGTGCCCGCTAGGTAACCTAGATAGTGAATGTGCCCGGTAGTTAACCTACATAGTCCAAGTGCCCGCTAGGTAACCTAGATAGTCCAAGGGCCCGCTAGTTAATCTAGATAGTCCAAGTGTCCGCTAGGAAACCTAGATAGTCCAAGTGCCCGCTAGGGAACCTACGTAGTTCAAGTTCCCGCTAGGTAACCTAGATTGTCCAAGTGTCCGCAAGTTAACCTACATAGTCCAAGTGCCCGCTAGGTAACCTAGATAGTCCAAGGTCCTGCTAGTTAACCTACATAGTCCAATGCCCGATAGTGAACATACAAAGTCCAAGTGCCCGCTGAGGAACCTACATAGTCCAAGTGCCCGATAGGGAACCTACATATTCCAAGTGCTCATTAGGGAACCTAGATAGTCCAAGTGCCCGTAGGGAACCTATATTGTCCAAGTGCCCGCTAGGGAAACTACATAGTCAAAGTGCCCGCTAGGGAACCTGCATTGTACAAGTGCCCGCTAATTAACCTAGATAGTCCAAGTGCCCGCTAGTTAACCTAGACAGTCCAAGTGCCCGCTGGTTAACCTTGATCATACAAGTGCCCGCTAGTTAACCTACATAGTCCAAGTGCCTGTTAGGGAACCTACATAGTCCAAGTGCCCGCAGAGGAACCTACATAGTCCAAGTGCCCGTTAGGGAACCTAGATAGTCCAAGTGCCCGTAGGGAACCTATATAGTCCAAGTGCCCGCTAGGGAACCTACATAGTTAAAGTGCCCGCTAGGGAGCCTGCATTGTGCAAGTGCCCGCTAGTTAACCTAGATAGTCCAAGTGCCCGCTAGTTAACCTAGATTGTGGAAGTGCCCGATAGTTAACCTACATAGTCCAAGGTCAGCTAGTTAACCTAGATAGTCCAAGTGCCCGCTAGTTAACCTACATAGTCCAAGAACCTGCTAGTTAACCTAGATAGTCCAAGTGCCCGCTAGTTAACCTACATAGTCCAAGGGCCCGCTAGTTAACCTAGATATTCCAAGTGCCCGCTTGTTAACCTAGATCGTCCAAGTGTACGCTAGTTAACCTACATAGTCCAAGTTCCCATTAGGTAACCTAGATAGTACAAGTGCCTGCAAGGTAACCTACATAGTCCAAGTGCCCGCTAGGTAACCTAGATATTCCAAGTTCCTGTTAGCTAACCTAGATAATCCAAGTGCCCGCTAGGTAACCTACATAGTCCAAGGGCCCGCTAGGTAACCTATATAGTCCAAGTGCCCGCTAAGAAACCAAGATAGTCCAAGTGCCCGCTAGGTAACCTACATAGTCCATGTTCCCGCTACGTAACCTAGATAGTCCAAGTGCCCGTTACCTAACCTAGATAATCCAATTGTCCGCTATGCAACATACATAGTCCAAGTGCCCATTCGTTAACCTAGAAGTCCAAGTGCCCGTTAGGTAACCTACATAGTCCAAAGGCCCGTTCGGTAACCTAGATAGTCCAAGTGCCCGCTAATTAACCTACATAGTCCAAGTGCCCGCTAGGTAACCTAGATAGTGCAAGTGCCCACTAGGTAACCTACATAGTCCAAGTGCCCGCTAGTTAACCTAGATAGTCCAAGTGCCCGTTCGTTAACCTAGATAGTCCAAGTGCCCGCTAGGTCACCTAGACAGTCCAAGTGCCTGCTAGGTAACTTACATTGTCCAAATGCCCCTTCGTTAACCTACTCAGTCCAAGGGCCCATTATTTAACCTGGATCGTCCAAGTGTCTTTGGTTAACCTACATAGTCCAAGTGCCCGCAAGGTAACCTATATAGTCCAAGTTCCAGCTATGTAACCTAGATAGTCCAAGGGCCCGCTAGTTAACCTACATAGTCCAAGTGCCCGCTAGGTAAACTAGATAGTCCAAGTGCCCGCTAAGGAACCTACATAGTCCAAGTGCACGCTAGTTAACCCAGATAGTCCAAGTGCCCGCTAGTTAACCTAGATAGTCCAAGTGCCGCTAGGTAACCTACATAGTGCAAGTGTCCCCTAGTTAACCTACATAGGCCAAGTGCCCGCTAGTTAACATAGATAGTCCAAGTGCCCTCTAGGGAACGTACATATTCCAAGTGCCCGCTAGTTAACCTACATAGTCCAAGAACCCGCTAGTTAACCTAGATAGTCCAAGTGCCCGATAGTTAACCTACATAGTTCTCGGGCTCGCTAGTTAAGCTAGATATTCCAAGTGCCCCCTAGTTAACCTAGATCGTCCATGTGTCCGCTAGTTAACCTACATAGTCCAAGTTCCCGTTAGGTAACCTAGATAGTAAAAGTGCCCGCAACGTAACCTACATAGTCCAAGTGCCCGCTAGGTAACCTAGATATTCCAAGTTCCTGTTAACTAACCTAGATAATCCAAGTGCCCGCTAGGTAACCTACATAGTCCAAGTGCCCTTTCGTTAACCTAGATAGTCCAAGTGCCCGCTAGGTAACCTACAGAGTCAAAGGGTCCGCTAGGTAACCTATATAGTCCAAGTGCCCGTTACCTAACCTAGATAGTCCAATTGCCCGCTATGCAACATACATAGTCCAAGTGCCCGCTAGTTAACCTACATAGTCCAAGTGCCCACTAGGTAACCTAGATAGTCCAAGTGCCCGCTAGGTAACTTACATAGTCCAAATGCCCGCTAGGCAACCTAGATAGTCCATGTGCCCGTTCGTTAACCTAGATAGCCAAGTGCCCGCTAGGTAAACTAGACAGTCCAAGTGTCTGCTAGGTAACCTACATAGCCCAAATGCCCGTTCGTTAACCTACATAGTCCAAGGGCCCACTAGTTAACCTAGATCGTCTAAGTGTCCTCTACTTAACCTACATAGTCCAAATGCACGCTAGTTAACCTACATAGTCCAAGTGCCGCTAGGTAACCTACATAGTGCAAGTGTCCCCTAGTTAACCTACATAGTCCAAGTAGCCGGTAGTTGACATAGATAGTCCAAGTGCCCACTAGTTAACATAGATAGTCCAAGTGTCCGCTAGGGAACATACATAGTCCAAGTGCCCGCTAGGTAACCTAGATAGTGAATGTGCCCGGTAGTTAACCTACATAGTCCAAGTGCCCGCTAGGTAACCTAGATAGTCCAAGGGCCCGCTAGTTAATCTAGATAGTCCAAGTGTCCGCTAGGAAACCTAGATAGTCCAAGTGCCCGCTAGGGAACCTACGTAGTTCAAGTTCCCGCTAGGTAACCTAGATTGTCCAAGTGTCCGCAAGTTAACCTACATAGTCCAAGTGCCCGCTAGGTAACCTAGATAGTCCAAGGTCCTGCTAGTTAACCTACATAGTCCAATGCCCGATAGTGAACATACAAAGTCCAAGTGCCCGCTGAGGAACCTACATAGTCCAAGTGCCCGATAGGGAACCTACATATTCCAAGTGCTCATTAGGGAACCTAGATAGTCCAAGTGCCCGTAGGGAACCTATATTGTCCAAGTGCCCGCTAGGGAAACTACATAGTCAAAGTGCCCGCTAGGGAACCTGCATTGTACAAGTGCCCGCTAATTAACCTAGATAGTCCAAGTGCCCGCTAGTTAACCTAGACAGTCCAAGTGCCCGCTGGTTAACCTTGATCATACAAGTGCCCGCTAGTTAACCTACATAGTCCAAGTGCCTGTTAGGGAACCTACATAGTCCAAGTGCCCGCAGAGGAACCTACATAGTCCAAGTGCCCGTTAGGGAACCTAGATAGTCCAAGTGCCCGTAGGGAACCTATATAGTCCAAGTGCCCGCTAGGGAACCTACATACTTAAAGTGCCCGCTAGGGAGCCTGCATTGTGCAAGTGCCCGCTAGTTAACCTAGATAGTCCAAGTGCCCGCTAGTTAACCTAGATTGTCGAAGTGCCCGATAGTTAACCTACATAGTCCAAGGTCAGCTAGTTAACCTAGATAGTCCAAGTGCCCGCTAGTTAACCTACATAGTCCAAGAACCTGCTAGTTAACCTAGATAGTCCAAGTGCCCGCTAGTTAACCTACATAGTCCAAGGGCCCGCTAGTTAACCTAGATATTCCAAGTGCCCGCTTGTTAACCTAGATCGTCCAAGTGTACGCTAGTTAACCTACATAGTCCAAGTTCCCATTAGGTAACCTAGATAGTACAAGTGCCTGCAAGGTAACCTACATAGTCCAAGTGCCCGCTAGGTAACCTAGATATTCCAAGTTCCTGTTAGCTAACCTAGATAATCCAAGTGCCCGCTAGGTAACCTACATAGTCCAAGGGCCCGCTAGGTAACCTATATAGTCCAAGTGCCCGCTAAGAAACCAAGATAGTCCAAGTGCCCGCTAGGTAACCTACATAGTCCATGTTCCCGCTACGTAACCTAGATAGTCCAAGTGCCCGTTACCTAACCTAGATAATCCAATTGTCCGCTATGCAACATACATAGTCCAAGTGCCCATTCGTTAACCTAGAAGTCCAAGTGCCCGTTAGGTAACCTACATAGTCCAAAGGCCCGTTCGGTAACCTAGATAGTCCAAGTGCCCGCTAATTAACCTACATAGTCCAAGTGCCCGCTAGGTAACCTAGATAGTGCAAGTGCCCACTAGGTAACCTACATAGTCCAAGTGCCCGCTAGTTAACCTAGATAGTCCAAGTGCCCGTTCGTTAACCTAGATAGTCCAAGTGCCCGCTAGGTCACCTAGACAGTCCAAGTGCCTGCTAGGTAACTTACATTGTCCAAATGCCCCTTCGTTAACCTACTCAGTCCAAGGGCCCATTATTTAACCTGGATCGTCCAATTGTCTTTGGTTAACCTACATAGTCCAAGTGCCCGCAAGGTAACCTATATAGTCCAAGTTCCAGCTATGTAACCTAGATAGTCCAAGGGCCCGCTAGTTAACCTACATAGTCCAAGTGCCCGCTAGGTAAACTAGAGAGTCCAAGTGCCCGCTAAGGAACCTACATAGTCCAAGTGCACGCTAGTTAACCCAGATAGTCCAAGTGCCCGCTAGTTAACCTAGATAGTCCAAGTGCCGCTAGGTAACCTACATAGTGCAAGTGTCCCCTAGTAAACCTACATAGTCCAAGTGCCCACTAGTTAACATAGATAGTCCAAGTGCCCTCTAGGGAACGTACATAGTCCAAGTGCCCGCTAGGTAACCTAGATAGTGCAAGTGCCCGGTAGTTAACCTACATAGTCCAAGTGCCCGCTAGGTAACCTAGATAGTCTAAGGGCCCGCTAGTTAACCTACATAGTCCAAGTGCCCGGTAGTTAACTTACATAGTTCAAGTGTCCGTAAGGAACATATATAGTCCAAGTGCCCGCTAGGGAACATTCAGAGTCTAAGTGCCCGCTAGGGAACCTACGTATTTCAAGTGCCCGCTAGGGAAACTACATAGTCCAAGGGCCCGTTAGTTAACGTAGATAGTCCAAGTGCCGCTAGTTAATCTACATAGTTCAAGGTCCCACTACTTAACCTACATAGTCCAAGTGCCTGATAGGGAACCTACATAGTCCAAGTGCCCGCAGAGGAACCTACATAGTCCAAGTGCCCGATAGGGAACCTACATATTCCAAGTGCCCGTTAGGGAACCTAGATAGTCCAAGTGCCCGCAGGGAACCTATATAGTCCAAGTGCCCGCTAGGGAACCTGCATTGTGCAAGTGCCCGCTAGTTAACCTAGATAGTCCAAGTGCCGGCTAGTTAACTTACATAGTCCAAGGTCAGCTAGTTAACCTAGATAGTCCAAGTGCCCGCTAGTTAACCTACATAGTCCGAGGTCAGCTAGTTAACCTAGATAGTCCAAGTGCCCGCTAGTTAACCTACATAGTCCAAGAACCCGCTAGTTAACCTAGATAGTCCAAGTGCCCGATAGTTAACCTACATAGTTCTCGGGCTCGCTAGTTAAGCTAGATATTCCAAGTGCCCGCTAGTTAACCTAGATCGTCCATGTGTCCGCTAGTTAACCTACATAGTCCAAGTTCCCGTTAGGTAACCTAGATAGTAAAAGTGCCCGCAACGTAACCTACATAGTCCAAGTGCCCGCTAGGTAACCTAGATATTCCAAGTTCCTGTTAACTAACCTAGATTATCCAAGTGCCCGCTAGGTAACCTACATAGTCCAAGTGCCCTTTCGTTAACCTAGATAGTCCAAGTGCCCGCTAGGTAACCTACAGAGTCAAAGGGTCCGCTAGGTAACCTATATAGTCCAAGTGCCCGTTACCTAACCTAGATAGTCCAATTGCCCGCTATGCAACATACATAGTCCAAGTGCCGCTAGTTAACCTACATAGTCCAAGTGCCCACTAGGTAACCTAGATAGTCCAAGTGCCCGCTAGGTAACTTACATAGTCCAAATGCCCGCTAGGCAACCTAGATAGTCCAAGTGCCCGTTCGTTAACCTAGATAGCCAAGTGCCCGCTAGGTAAACTAGACAGTCCAAGTGTCTGCTAGGTAACCTACATAGCCCAAATGCCCGTTCGTTAACCTACATAGTCCAAGGGCCCACTAGTTAACCTAGATCGTCTAAGTGTCCTCTACTTAACCTACATAGTCCAAATGCACGCTAGTTAACCTACATAGTCCAAGTGCCGCTAGGTAACCTACATAGTGCAAGTGTCCCCTAGTTAACCTACATAGTCCAAGTAGCCAGTAGTTAACATAGAAAGTCCAAGTGCCCACTAGTTAACATAGATAGTCCAAGTGTCCGCTAGGGAACATACATAGTCCAAGTGCCCGCTAGGTAACCTAGATAGTGAATGTGCCCGGTAGTTAACCTACATAGTCCAAGTGCCCGCTAGGTAACCTAGATAGTCCAAGGGCCCGCTAGTTAATCTAGATAGTCCAAGTGTCCGCTAGGAAACCTAGATAGTCCAAGTGCCCGCTAGGGAACCTACGTAGTTCAAGTTCCCGCTAGGTAACCTAGATTGTCCAAGTGTCCGCAAGTTAACCTACATAGTCCAAGTGCCCGCTAGGTAACCTAGATAGTCCAAGGTCCTGCTAGTTAACCTACATAGTCCAATGCCCGATAGTGAACATACAAAGTCCAAGTGCCCGCTGAGGAACCTACATAGTCCAAGTGCCCGATAGGGAACCTACATATTCCAAGTGCTCATTAGGGAACCTAGATAGTCCAAGTGCCCGTAGGGAACCTATATTGTCCAAGTGCCCGCTAGGGAAACTACATAGTCAAAGTGCCCGCTAGGGAACCTGCATTGTACAAGTGCCCGCTAATTAACCTAGATAGTCCAAGTGCCCGCTAGTTAACCTAGACAGTCCAAGTGCCCGCTGGTTAACCTTGATCATACAAGTGCCCGCTAGTTAACCTACATAGTCCAAGTGCCTGTTAGGGAACCTACATAGTCCAAGTGCCCGCAGAGGAACCTACATAGTCCAAGTGCCCGTTAGGGAACCTAGATAGTCCAAGTGCCCGTAGGGAACCTATATAGTCCAAGTGCCCGCTAGGGAACCTACATAGTTAAAGTGCCCGCTAGGGAGCCTGCATTGTGCAAGTGCCCGCTAGTTAACCTAGATAGTCCAAGTGCCCGCTAGTTAACCTAGATTGTGGAAGTGCCCGATAGTTAACCTACATAGTCCAAGGTCAGCTAGTTAACCTAGATAGTCCAAGTGCCCGCTAGTTAACCTACATAGTCCAAGAACCTGCTAGTTAACCTAGATAGTCCAAGTGCCCGCTAGTTAACCTACATAGTCCAAGGGCCCGCTAGTTAACCTAGATATTCCAAGTGCCCGCTTGTTAACCTAGATCGTCCAAGTGTACGCTAGTTAACCTACATAGTCCAAGTTCCCATTAGGTAACCTAGATAGTACAAGTGCCTGCAAGGTAACCTACATAGTCCAAGTGCCCGCTAGGTAACCTAGATATTCCAAGTTCCTGTTAGCTAACCTAGATAGTCCAAGTGCCCGTTCGTTAACCTAGATAGTCCAAGTGCCCGCTAGGTCACCTAGACAGTCCAAGTGCCTGCTAGGTAACTTACATTGTCCAAATGCCCCTTCGTTAACCTACTCAGTCCAAGGGCCCATTATTTAACCTGGATCGTCCAAGTGTCTTTGGTTAACCTACATAGTCCAAGTGCCCGCAAGGTAACCTATATAGTCCAAGTTCCAGCTATGTAACCTAGATAGTCCAAGGGCCCGCTAGTTAACCTACATAGTCCAAGTGCCCGCTAGGTAAACTAGATAGTCCAAGTGCCCGCTAAGGAAACTACATAGTCCAAGTGCACGCTAGTTAACCCAGATAGTCCAAGTGCCCGCTAGTTAACCTAGATAGTCCAAGTGCCGCTAGGTAACCTACATAGTGCAAGTGTCCCCTAGTTAACCTACATAGTCCAAGTGCCCGCTAGTTAACATAGATAGTCCAAGTGCCCTCTAGGGAACGTACATAGTCCAAGTGCCCGCTAGGTAACCTAGATAGTGCAAGTGCCCGGTAGTTAACCTACATAGTCCAAGTGCCCGCTAGGTAACCTAGATAGTCTAAGGGCCCGCTAGTTAACCTACATAGTCCAAGTGCCCGGTAGTTAACTTACATAGTTCAAGTGTCCGTAAGGAACATATATAGTCCAAGTGCCCGTTAGGGAACATTCAGAGTCTAAGTGCCCGCTAGGGAACCTACGTATTTCAAGTGCCCGCTAGGGAATCTACATAGTCCAAGGGCCCGTTAGTTAACGTAGATAGTCCAAGTGCCGCTAGTTAATCTACATAGTTCAAGGTCCCGCTACTTAACCTACATAGTCCAAGTGCCTGATAGGGAACCTACATAGTCCAAGTGCCCGCAGAGGAACCTACATAGTCCAAGTGCCCGATAGGGAACCTACATATTCCAAGTGCCCGTTAGGGAACCTAGATAGTCCAAGTGCCCGCAGGGAACCTATATAGTCCAAGTGCCCGCTAGGGAACCTGCATTGTGCAAGTGCCCGCTAGTTAACCTAGATAGTCCAAGTGCCGGCTAGTTAACTTACATAGTCCAAGGTCAGCTAGTTAACCTAGATAGTCCAAGTGCCCGCTAGTTAACCTACATAGTCCGAGGTCAGCTAGTTAACCTAGATAGTCCAAGTGCCCGCTAGTTAACCTACATAGTCCAAGAACCCGCTAGTTAACCTAGATAGTCCAAGTGCCCGATAGTTAACCTACATAGTTCTCGGGCTCGCTAGTTAAGCTAGATATTCCAAGTGCCCGCTAGTTAACCTAGATCGTCCATGTGTCCGCTAGTTAACCTACATAGTCCAAGTTCCCGTTAGGTAACCTAGATAGTAAAAGTGCCCGCAACGTAACCTACATAGTCCAAGTGCCCGCTAGGTAACCTAGATATTCCAAGTTCCTGTTAACTAACCTAGATAATGCAAGTGCCCGCTAGGTAACCTACATAGTCCAAGTGCCCTTTCGTTAACCTAGATAGTCCAAGTTCCCGCTAGGTAACCTACAGAGTCAAAGGGTCCGCTAGGTAACCTATATAGTCCAAGTGCCCGTTACCTAACCTAGATAGTCCAATTGCCCGCTATGCAACATACATAGTCCAAGTGCCCGCTAGTTAACCTACATAGTCCAAGTGCCCACTAGGTAACCTAGATAGTCCAAGTGCCCGCTAGGTAACTTACATAGTCCAAATGCCCGCTAGGCAACCTAGATAGTCCAAGTGCCCGTTCGTTAACCTAGATAGCCAAGTGCCCGCTAGGTAAACTAGACAGTCCAAGTGTCTGCTAGGTAACCTACATAGCCCAAATGCCCGTTCGTTAACCTACATAGTCCAAGGGCCCACTAGTTAACCTAGATCGTCTAAGTGTCCTCTACTTAACCTACATAGTCCAAATGCACGCTAGTTAACCTACATAGTCCAAGTGCCGCTAGGTAACCTACATAGTGCAAGTGTCCCCTAGTTAACCTACATAGTCCAAGTAGCCGGTAGTTGACATAGATAGTCCAAGTGCCCACTAGTTAACATAGATAGTCCAAGTGTCCGCTAGGGAACATACATAGTCCAAGTGCCCGCTAGGTAACCTAGATAGTGAATGTGCCCGGTAGTTAACCTACATAGTCCAAGTGCCCGCTAGGTAACCTAGATAGTCCAAGTGCCCGCTAATTAACCTACATAGTCCAAGTGCCCGCTAGGTAACCTAGATAGTGCAAGTGCCCACTAGGTAACCTACATAGTCCAAGTGCCCGCTAGTTAACCTAGATAGTCCAAGTGCCCGTTCGTTAACCTAGATAGTCCAAGTGCCCGCTAGGTCACCTAGACAGTCCAAGTGCCTGCTAGGTAACTTACATTGTCCAAATGCCCCTTCGTTAACCTACACAGTCCAAGGGCCCATTATTTAACCTGGATCGTCCAAGTGTCTTTGGTTAACCTATATAGTCCAAGTGCCCGCAAGGTAACCTATATAGTCCAAGTTCCAGCTATGTAACCTAGATAGTCCAAGGGCCCGCTAGTTAACCTACATAGTCCAAGTGCCCGCTAGGTAAACTAGAGAGTCCAAGTGCCCGCTAAGGAACCTACATAGTCCAAGTGCACGCTAGTTAACCCAGATAGTCCAAGTGCCCGCTAGTTAACCTAGATAGTCCAAGTGCCCGCTAGGTCACCTAGACAGTCCAAGTGCCTGCTAGGTAACTTACATTGTCCAAATGCCCCTTCGTTAACCTACACAGTCCAAGGGCCCATTATTTAACCTGGATCGTCCAAGTGTCTTTGGTTAACCTATATAGTCCAAGTGCCCGCAAGGTAACCTATATAGTCCAAGTTCCAGCTATGTAACCTAGATAGTCCAAGGGCCCGCTAGTTAACCTACATAGTCCAAGTGCCCGCTAGGTAAACTAGAGAGTCCAAGTGCCCGCTAAGGAACCTACATAGTCCAAGTGCACGCTAGTTAACCCAGATAGTCCAAGTGCCCGCTAGTTAACCTAGATAGTCCAAGTGCCGCTAGGTAACCTACATAGTGCAAGTGTCCCCTAGTTAACCTACATAGTCCAAGTGCCCGCTAGTTAACATAGATAGTCCAAGTGCCCTCTAGGGAACGTACATAGTCCAAGTGCCCGCTAGGTAACCTAGATAGTGCAAGTGCCCGGTAGTTAACCTACATAGTCCAAGTGCCCGCTAGGTAACCTAGATAGTCTAAGGGCCCGCTAGTTAACCTACATAGTCCAAGTGCCCGGTAGTTAACTTACATAGTTCAAGTGTCCGTAAGGAACATATATAGTCCAAGTGCCCGCTAGGGAACATTCAGAGTCTAAGTGCCCGCTAGGGAACCTACGTATTTCAAGTGCCCGCTAGGGAAACTACATAGTCCAAGGGCCCGTTAGTTAACGTAGATAGTCCAAGTGCCGCTAGTTAATCTACATAGTTCAAGGTCCCGCTACTTAACCTACATAGTCCAAGTGCCTGATAGGGAACCTACATAGTCCAAGTGCCCGCAGAGGAACCTACATAGTCCAAGTGCCCGATAGGGAACCTACATATTCCAAGTGCCCGTTAGGGAACCTAGATAGTCCAAGTGCCCGCAGGGAACCTATATAGTCCAAGTGCCCGCTAGGGAACCTGCATTGTGCAAGTGCCCGCTAGTTAACCTAGATAGTCCAAGTGCCGGCTAGTTAACTTACATAGTCCAAGGTCAGCTAGTTAACCTAGATAGTCCAAGTGCCCGCTAGTTAACCTACATAGTCCGAGGTCAGCTAGTTAACCTAGATAGTCCAAGTGCCCGCTAGTTAACCTACATAGTCCAAGAACCCGCTAGTTAACCTAGATAGTCCAAGTGCCCGATAGTTAACCTACATAGTTCTCGGGCTCGCTAGTTAAGCTAGATATTCCAAGTGCCCGCTAGTTAACCTAGATCGTCCATGTGTCCGCTAGTTAACCTACATAGTCCAAGTTCCCGTTAGGTAACCTAGATAGTAAAAGTGCCCGCAACGTAACCTACATAGTCCAAGTGCCCGCTAGGTAACCTAGATATTCCAAGTTCCTGTTAACTAACCTAGATTATCCAAGTGCCCGCTAGGTAACCTACATAGTCCAAGTGCCCTTTCGTTAACCTAGATAGTCCAAGTGCCCGCTAGGTAACCTACAGAGTCAAAGGGTCCGCTAGGTAACCTATATAGTCCAAGTGCCCGTTACCTAACCTAGATAGTCCAATTGCCCGCTATGCAACATACATAGTCCAAGTGCCGCTAGTTAACCTACATAGTCCAAGTGCCCACTAGGTAACCTAGATAGTCCAAGTGCCCGCTAGGTAACTTACATAGTCCAAATGCCCGCTAGGCAACCTAGATAGTCCAAGTGCCCGTTCGTTAACCTAGATAGCCAAGTGCCCGCTAGGTAAACTAGACAGTCCAAGTGTCTGCTAGGTAACCTACATAGCCCAAATGCCCGTTCGTTAACCTACATAGTCCAAGGGCCCACTAGTTAACCTAGATCGTCTAAGTGTCCTCTACTTAACCTACATAGTCCAAATGCACGCTAGTTAACCTACATAGTCCAAGTGCCGCTAGGTAACCTACATAGTGCAAGTGTCCCCTAGTTAACCTACATAGTCCAAGTAGCCAGTAGTTAACATAGAAAGTCCAAGTGCCCACTAGTTAACATAGATAGTCCAAGTGTCCGCTAGGGAACATACATAGTCCAAGTGCCCGCTAGGTAACCTAGATAGTCCAAGGGCCCGCTAGTTAATCTAGATAGTCCAAGTGTCCGCTAGGAAACCTAGATAGTCCAAGTGCCCGCTAGGGAACCTACGTAGTTCAAGTTCCCGCTAGGTAACCTAGATTGTCCAAGTGTCCGCAAGTTAACCTACATAGTCCAAGTGCCCGCTAGGTAACCTAGATAGTCCAAGGTCCTGCTAGTTAACCTACATAGTCCAATGCCCGATAGTGAACATACAAAGTCCAAGTGCCCGCTGAGGAACCTACATAGTCCAAGTGCCCGATAGGGAACCTACATATTCCAAGTGCTCATTAGGGAACCTAGATAGTCCAAGTGCCCGTAGGGAACCTATATTGTCCAAGTGCCCGCTAGGGAAACTACATAGTCAAAGTGCCCGCTAGGGAACCTGCATTGTACAAGTGCCCGCTAATTAACCTAGATAGTCCAAGTGCCCGCTAGTTAACCTAGACAGTCCAAGTGCCCGCTGGTTAACCTTGATCATACAAGTGCCCGCTAGTTAACCTACATAGTCCAAGTGCCTGTTAGGGAACCTACATAGTCCAAGTGCCCGCAGAGGAACCTACATAGTCCAAGTGCCCGTTAGGGAACCTAGATAGTCCAAGTGCCCGTAGGGAACCTATATAGTCCAAGTGCCCGCTAGGGAACCTACATAGTTAAAGTGCCCGCTAGGGAGCCTGCATTGTGCAAGTGCCCGCTAGTTAACCTAGATAGTCCAAGTGCCCGCTAGTTAACCTAGATTGTCGAAGTGCCCGATAGTTAACCTACATAGTCCAAGGTCAGCTAGTTAACCTAGATAGTCCAAGTGCCCGCTAGTTAACCTACATAGTCCAAGAACCTGCTAGTTAACCTAGATAGTCCAAGTGCCCGCTAGTTAACCTACATAGTCCAAGGGCCCGCTAGTTAACCTAGATATTCCAAGTGCCCGCTTGTTAACCTAGATCGTCCAAGTGTACGCTAGTTAACCTACATAGTCCAAGTTCCCATTAGGTAACCTAGATAGTACAAGTGCCTGCAAGGTAACCTACATAGTCCAAGTGCCCGCTAGGTAACCTAGATATTCCAAGTTCCTGTTAGCTAACCTAGATAATCCACGTGCCCGCTAGGTAACCTACATAGTCCAAGGGCCCGCTAGGTAACCTATATAGTCCAAGTGCCCGCTAAGAAACCAAGATAGTCCAAGTGCCCGCTAGGTAACCTACATAGTCCATGTTCCCGCTACGTAACCTAGATAGTCCAAGTGCCCGTTACCTAACCTAGATAATCCAATTGTCCGCTATGCAACATACATAGTCCAAGTGCCCATTCGTTAACCTAGAAGTCCAAGTGCCCGTTAGGTAACCTACATAGTCCAAAGGCCCGTTCGGTAACCTAGATAGTCCAAGTGCCCGCTAATTAACCTACATAGTCCAAGTGCCCGCTAGGTAACCTAGATAGTGCAAGTGCCCACTAGGTAACCTACATAGTCCAAGTGCCCGCTAGTTAACCTAGATAGTCCAAGTGCCCGCTAGGTCACCTAGACAGTCCAAGTGCCTGCTAGGTAACTTACATTGTCCAAATGCCCCTTCGTTAACCTACTCAGTCCAAGGGCCCATTATTTAACCTGGATCGTCCAAGTGTCTTTGGTTAACCTACATAGTCCAAGTGCCCGCAAGGTAACCTATATAGTCCAAGTTCCAGCTATGTAACCTAGATAGTCCAAGGGCCCGCTAGTTAACCTACATAGTCCAAGTGCTCGCTAGGTAAACTAGATAGTCCAAGTGCCCGCTAAGGAACCTACATAGTCCAAGTGCACGCTAGTTAACCCAGATAGTCCAAGTGCCCGCTAGTTAACCTAGATAGTCCAAGTGCCGCTAGGTAACCTACATAGTGCAAGTGTCCCCTAGTTAACCTACATAGTCCAAGTGCCCGCTAGTTAACATAGATAGTCCAAGTGCCCTCTAGGGAACGTACATAGTCCAAGTGCCCGCTAGGTAACCTAGATAGTGCAAGTGCCCGGTAGTTAACCTACATAGTCCAAGTGCCCGCTAGGTAACCTAGATAGTCTAAGGGCCCGCTAGTTAACCTACATAGTCCAAGTGCCCGGTAGTTAACTTACATAGTTCAAGTGTCCGTAAGGAACATATATAGTCCAAGTGCCCGTTAGGGAACATTCAGAGTCTAAGTGCCCGCTAGGGAACCTACGTATTTCAAGTGCCCGCTAGGGAATCTACATAGTCCAAGGGCCCGTTAGTTAACGTAGATAGTCCAAGTGCCGCTAGTTAATCTACATAGTTCAAGGTCCCGCTACTTAACCTACATAGTCCAAGTGCCTGATAGGGAACCTACATAGTCCAAGTGCCCGCAGAGGAACCTACATAGTCCAAGTGCCCGATAGGGAACCTACATATTCCAAGTGCCCGTTAGGGAACCTAGATAGTCCAAGTGCCCGCAGGGAACCTATATAGTCCAAGTGCCCGCTAGGGAACCTGCATTGTGCAAGTGCCCGCTAGTTAACCTAGATAGTCCAAGTGCCGGCTAGTTAACTTACATAGTCCAAGGTCAGCTAGTTAACCTAGATAGTCCAAGTGCCCGCTAGTTAACCTACATAGTCCGAGGTCAGCTAGTTAACCTAGATAGTCCAAGTGCCCGCTAGTTAACCTACATAGTCCAAGAACCCGCTAGTTAACCTAGATAGTCCAAGTGCCCGATAGTTAACCTACATAGTTCTCGGGCTCGCTAGTTAACCTAGATATTCCAAGTGCCCGCTAGTTAACCTAGATCGTCCATGTGTCCGCTAGTTAACCTACATAGTCCAAGTTCCCGTTAGGTAACCTAGATAGTAAAAGTGCCCGCAACGTAACCTACATAGTCCAAGTGCCCGCTAGGTAACCTAGATATTCCAAGTTCCTGTTAACTAACCTAGATAATCCAAGTGCCCGCTAGGTAACCTACATAGTCCAAGTGCCCTTTCGTTAACCTAGATAGTCCAAGTGCCCGCTAGGTAACCTACAGAGTCAAAGGGTCCGCTAGGTAACCTATATAGTCCAAGTGCCCGTTACCTAACCTAGATAGTCCAATTGCCCGCTATGCAACATACATAGTCCAAGTGCCCGCTAGTTAACCTACATAGTCCAAGTGCCCACTAGGTAACCTAGATAGTCCAAGTGCCCGCTAGGTAACTTACATAGTCCAAATGCCCGCTAGGCAACCTAGATAGTCCAAGTGCCCGTTCGTTAACCTAGATAGCCAAGTGCCCGCTAGGTAAACTAGACAGTCCAAGTGTCTGCTAGGTAACCTACATAGCCCAAATGCCCGTTCGTTAACCTACATAGTCCAAGGGCCCACTAGTTAACCTAGATCGTCTATGTGTCCTCTACTTAACCTACATAGTCCAAATGCACGCTAGTTAACCTACATAGTCCAAGTGCCGCTAGGTAACCTACATAGTGCAAGTGTCCCCTAGTTAACCTACATAGTCCAAGTAGCCGGTAGTTGACATAGATAGTCCAAGTGCCCACTAGTTAACATAGATAGTCCAAGTGTCCGCTAGGGAACATACATAGTCCAAGTGCCCGCTAGGTAACCTAGATAGTGAATGTGCCCGGTAGTTAACCTACATAGTCCAAGTGCCCGCTAGGTAACCTAGATAGTCCAAGTGCCCGCTAATTAACCTACATAGTCCAAGTGCCCGCTAGGTAACCTAGATAGTGCAAGTGCCCACTAGGTAACCTACATAGTCCAAGTGCCCGCTAGTTAACCTAGATAGTCCAAGTGCCCGTTCGTTAACCTAGATTGTCCAAGTGCCCGCTAGGTCACCTAGACAGTCCAAGTGCCTGCTAGGTAACTTACATTGTCCAAATGCCCCTTCGTTAACCTACACAGTCCAAGGGCCCATTATTTAACCTGGATCGTCCAAGTGTCTTTGGTTAACCTATATAGTCCAAGTGCCCGCAAGGTAACCTATATAGTCCAAGTTCCAGCTATGTAACCTAGATAGTCCAAGGGCCCGCTAGTTAACCTACATAGTCCAAGTGCCCGCTAGGTAAACTAGAGAGTCCAAGTGCCCGCTAAGGAACCTACATAGTCCAAGTGCACGCTAGTTAACCCAGATAGTCCAAGTGCCCGCTAGTTAACCTAGATAGTCCAAGTGCCGCTAGGTAACCTACATAGTGCAAGTGTCCCCTAGTTAACCTACATAGTCCAAGTGCCCGCTAGTTAACATAGATAGTCCAAGTGCCCTCTAGGGAACGTACATAGTCCAAGTGCCCGCTAGGTAACCTAGATAGTGCAAGTGCCCGGTAGTTAACCTACATAGTCCAAGTGCCCGCTAGGTAACCTAGATAGTCTAAGGGCCCGCTAGTTAACCTACATAGTCCAAGTGCCCGGTAGTTAACTTACATAGTTCAAGTGTCCGTAAGGAACATATATAGTCCAAGTGCCCGCTAGGGAACATTCAGAGTCTAAGTGCCCGCTAGGGAACCTACGTATTTCAAGTGCCCGCTAGGGAAACTACATAGTCCAAGGGCCCGTTAGTTAACGTAGATAGTCCAAGTGCCGCTAGTTAATCTACATAGTTCAAGGTCCCGCTACTTAACCTACATAGTCCAAGTGCCTGATAGGGAACCTACATAGTCCAAGTGCCCGCAGAGGAACCTACATAGTCCAAGTGCCCGATAGGGAACCTACATATTCCAAGTGCCCGTTAGGGAACCTAGATAGTCTAAGTGCCCGCAGGGAACCTATATAGTCCAAGTGCCCGCTAGGGAACCTGCATTGTGCAAGTGCCCGCTAGTTAACCTAGATAGTCCAAGTGCCGGCTAGTTAACTTACATAGTCCAAGGTCAGCTAGTTAACCTATATAGTCCAAGTGCCCACTAGTTAACCTACATAGTCCGAGGTCAGCTAGTTAACCTAGATAGTCCAAGTGCCCGCTAGTTAACCTACATAGTCCAAGAACCCGCTAGTTAACCTAGATAGTCCAAGTGCCCGATAGTTAACCTACATAATTCTCGGGCTCGCTAGTTAACCTAGATATTCCAAGTGCCCGCTAGTTAACCTAGATCGTCCATGTGTCCGCTAGTTAACCTACATAGTCCAAGTTCCCGTTAGGTAACCTAGATAGTAAAAGTGCCCGCAACGTAACCTACATAGTCCAAGTGCCCGCTAGGTAACCTAGATATTCCAAGTTCCTGTTAACTAACCTAGATAATCCAAGTGCCCGCTAGGTAACCTACATAGTCCAAGTGCCCTTTCGTTAACCTAGATAGTCCAAGTGCCCGCTAGGAAACCTACAGAGTCAAAGGGTCCGCTAGGTAACCTATATAGTCCAAGTGCCCGTTACCTAACCTAGATAGTCCAATTGCCCGCTATGCAACATACATAGTCCAAGTGCCCGCTAGTTAACCTACATAGTCCAAGTGCCCACTAGGTAACCTAGATAGTCCAAGTGCCCGCTAGGTAACTTACATAGTCCAAATGCCCGCTAGGCAACCTAGATAGTCCAAGTGCCCGTTCGTTAACCTAGATAGCCAAGTGCCCGCTAGGTAAACTAGACAGTCCAAGTGTCTGCTAGGTAACCTACATAGCCCAAATGCCCGTTCGTTAACCTACATAGTCCAAGGGCCCACTAGTTAACCTAGATCGTCTAAGTGTCCTCTACTTAACCTACATAGTCCAAATGCACGCTAGTTAACCTACATAGTCCAAGTGCCGCTAGGTAACCTACATAGTGCAAGTGTCCCCTAGTTAACCTACATAGTCCAAGTAGCCGGTAGTTGACATAGATAGTCCAAGTGCCCACTAGTTAACATAGATAGTCCAAGTGTCCGCTAAGGAACATACATAGTCCAAGTGCCCGCTAGGTAACCTAGATAGTGAATGTGCCCGGTAGTTAACCTACATAGTCCAAGTGCCCGCTAGGTAACCTAGATAGTCCAAGTGCCCGCTAATTAACCTACATAGTCCAAGTGCCCGCTAGGTAACCTAGATAGTGCAAGTGCCCACTAGGTAACCTACATAGTCCAAGTGCCCGCTAGTTAACCTAGATAGTCCAAGTGCCCGTTCGTTAACCTAGATAGTCCAAGTGCCCGCTAGGTCACCTAGACAGTCCAAGTGCCTGCTAGGTAACTTACATTGTCCAAATGCCCCTTCGTTAACCTACACAGTCCAAGGGCCCATTATTTAACCTGGATCGTCCAAGTGTCTTTGGTTAACCTATATAGTCCAAGTGCCCGCAAGGTAACCTATATAGTCCAAGTTCCAGCTATGTAACCTAGATAGTCCAAGGGCCCGCTAGGTAAACTAGATAGTCCAAGTGCCCGCTAAGGAACTTACATAGTCCAAGTGCACGCTAGTTAACCCAGATAGTCCAAGTGCCCGCTAGTTAACCTAGATAGTCCAAGTGCCGCTAGGTAACCTACATAGTGCAAGTGTCCCCTAGTTAACCTACATAGTCCAAGTGCCCGCTAGTTAACATAGATAGTCCAAGTGCCCTCTAGGGAACGTACATAGTCCAAGTGCCCGCTAGGTAACCTAGATAGTGCAAGTGCCCGGTAGTTAACCTACATAGTCCAAGTGCCCGCTAGGTAACCTAGATAGTCTAAGGGCCCGCTAGTTAACCTACATAGTCCAAGTGCCCGGTAGTTAACTTACATAGTTCAAGTGTCCGTAAGGAACATATATAGTCCAAGTGCCCGCTAGGGAACATTCAGTGTCTAAGTGCCCGCTAGGGAACCTACGTATTTCAAGTGCCCGCTAGGGAATCTACATAGTCCAAGGGCCCGTTAGTTAACGTAGATAGTCCAAGTGCCGCTAGTTAATCTACATAGTTCAAGGTCCCGCTACTTAACCTACATAGTCCAAGTGCCTGATAGGGAACACACATAGTCCAAGTGCCCGCAGAGGAACCTACATAGTCTAAGTGCCCGATAGGGAACCTACATATTCCAAGTGCCCGTTAGGGAACCTAGATAGTCCAAGTGCCCGCAGGGAACCTATATAGTCCAAGTGCCCGCTAGGGAACCTGCATTGTGCAAGTGCCCGCTAGTTAACCTAGATAGTCCAAGTGCCGGCTAGTTAACTTACATAGTCCAAGGTCAGCTAGTTAACCTAGATAGTCCAAGTGCCCGCTAGTTAACCTACATAGTCCGAGGTCAGCTAGTTAACCTAGATAGTCCAAGTGCCCGCTAGTTAACCTACATAGTCCAAGAACCCGCTAGTTAACCTAGATAGTCCAAGTGCCCGATAGTTAACCTACATAGTTCTCGGGCTCGCTAGTTAAGCTAGATATTCCAAGTGCCCGCTAGTTAACCTAGATCGTCCATGTGTCCACTAGTTAACCTACATAGTCCAAGTTCCCGTTAGGTAACCTAGATAGTAAAAGTGCCCGCAACGTAACCTACATAGTCCAAGTGCCCGCTAGGTAACCTAGATATTCCAAGTTCCTGTTAACTAACCTAGATAATCCAAGTGCCCGCTAGGTAACCTACATAGTCCAAGTGCCCTTTCGTTAACCTAGATAGTCCAAGTGCCCGCTAGGTAACCTACAGAGTCAAAGGGTCCGCTAGGTAACCTATATAGTCCAAGTGCCCGTTCGTTAACCTAGATTGTCCAAGTGCCCGCTAGGTCACCTAGACAGTCCAAGTGCCTGCTAGGTAACTTACATTGTCCAAATGCCCCTTCGTTAACCTACACAGTCCAAGGGCCCATTATTTAACCTGGATCGTCCAAGTGTCTTTGGTTAACCTATATAGTCCAAGTGTCCGCAAGGTAACCTATATAGTCCAAGTTCCAGCTATGTAACCTAGATAGTCCAAGGGCCCGCTAGTTAACCTACATAGTCCAAGTGCCCGCTAGGTAAACTAGAGAGTCCAAGTGCCCGCTAAGGAACCTACATAGTCCAAGTGCACGCTAGTTAACCCAGATAGTCCAAGTGCCCGCTAGTTAACCTAGATAGTCCAAGTGCCGCTAGGTAACCTACATAGTGCAAGTGTCCCCTAGTTAACCTACATAGTCCAAGTGCCCGCTAGTTAACATAGATAGTCCAAGTGCCCTCTAGGGAACGTACATAGTCCAAGTGCCCGCTAGGTAACCTAGATAGTGCAAGTGCCCGGTAGTTAACCTACATAGTCCAAGTGCCCGCTAGGTAACCTAGATAGTCTAAGGGCCCGCTAGTTAACCTACATAGTCCAAGTGCCCGGTAGTTAACTTACATAGTTCAAGTGTCCGTAAGGAACATATATAGTCCAAGTGCCCGCTAGGGAACATTCAGAGTCTAAGTGCCCGCTAGGGAACCTACGTATTTCAAGTGCCCGCTAGGGAAACTACATAGTCCAAGGGCCCGTTAGTTAACGTAGATAGTCCAAGTGCCGCTAGTTAATCTACATAGTTCAAGGTCCCGCTACTTAACCTACATAGTCCAAGTGCCTGATAGGGAACCTACATAGTCCAAGTGCCCGCAGAGGAACCTACATAGTCCAAGTGCCCGATAGGGAACCTACATATTCCAAGTGCCCGTTAGGGAACCTAGATAGTCTAAGTGCCCGCAGGGAACCTATATAGTCCAAGTGCCCGCTAGGGAACCTGCATTGTGCAAGTGCCCGCTAGTTAACCTAGATAGTCCAAGTGCCGGCTAGTTAACTTACATAGTCCAAGGTCAGCTAGTTAACCTATATAGTCCAAGTGCCCACTAGTTAACCTACATAGTCCGAGGTCAGCTAGTTAACCTAGATAGTCCAAGTGCCCGCTAGTTAACCTACATAGTCCAAGAACCCGCTAGTTAACCTAGATAGTCCAAGTGCCCGATAGTTAACCTACATAATTCTCGGGCTCGCTAGTTAACCTAGATATTCCAAGTGCCCGCTAGTTAACCTAGATCGTCCATGTGTCCGCTAGTTAACCTACATAGTCCAAGTTCCCGTTAGGTAACCTAGATAGTAAAAGTGCCCGCAACGTAACCTACATAGTCCAAGTGCCCGCTAGGTAACCTAGATATTCCAAGTTCCTGTTAACTAACCTAGATAATCCAAGTGCCCGCTAGGTAACCTACATAGTCCAAGTGCCCTTTCGTTAACCTAGATAGTCCAAGTGCCCGCTAGGAAACCTACAGAGTCAAAGGGTCCGCTAGGTAACCTATATAGTCCAAGTGCCCGTTACCTAACCTAGATAGTCCAATTGCCCGCTATGCAACATACATAGTCCAAGTGCCCGCTAGTTAACCTACATAGTCCAAGTGCCCACTAGGTAACCTAGATAGTCCAAGTGCCCGCTAGGTAACTTACATAGTCCAAATGCCCGCTAGGCAACCTAGATAGTCCAAGTGCCCGTTCGTTAACCTAGATAGCCAAGTGCCCGCTAGGTAAACTAGACAGTCCAAGTGTCTGCTAGGTAACCTACATAGCCCAAATGCCCGTTCGTTAACCTACATAGTCCAAGGGCCCACTAGTTAACCTAGATCGTCTAAGTGTCCTCTACTTAACCTACATAGTCCAAATGCACGCTAGTTAACCTACATAGTCCAAGTGCCGCTAGGTAACCTACATAGTGCAAGTGTCCCCTAGTTAACCTACATAGTCCAAGTAGCCGGTAGTTGACATAGATAGTCCAAGTGCCCACTAGTTAACATAGATAGTCCAAGTGTCCGCTAAGGAACATACATAGTCCAAGTGCCCGCTAGGTAACCTAGATAGTGAATGTGCCCGGTAGTTAACCTACATAGTCCAAGTGCCCGCTAGGTAACCTAGATAGTCCAAGTGCCCGCTAATTAACCTACATAGTCCAAGTGCCCGCTAGGTAACCTAGATAGTGCAAGTGCCCACTAGGTAACCTACATAGTCCAAGTGCCCGCTAGTTAACCTAGATAGTCCAAGTGCCCGTTCGTTAACCTAGATAGTCCAAGTGCCCGCTAGGTCACCTAGACAGTCCAAGTGCCTGCTAGGTAACTTACATTGTCCAAATGCCCCTTCGTTAACCTACACAGTCCAAGGGCCCATTATTTAACCTGGATCGTCCAAGTGTCTTTGGTTAACCTATATAGTCCAAGTGCCCGCAAGGTAACCTATATAGTCCAAGTTCCAGCTATGTAACCTAGATAGTCCAAGGGCCCGCTAGGTAAACTAGATAGTCCAAGTGCCCGCTAAGGAACTTACATAGTCCAAGTGCACGCTAGTTAACCCAGATAGTCCAAGTGCCCGCTAGTTAACCTAGATAGTCCAAGTGCCGCTAGGTAACCTACATAGTGCAAGTGTCCCCTAGTTAACCTACATAGTCCAAGTGCCCGCTAGTTAACATAGATAGTCCAAGTGCCCTCTAGGGAACGTACATAGTCCAAGTGCCCGCTAGGTAACCTAGATAGTGCAAGTGCCCGGTAGTTAACCTACATAGTCCAAGTGCCCGCTAGGTAACCTAGATAGTCTAAGGGCCCGCTAGTTAACCTACATAGTCCAAGTGCCCGGTAGTTAACTTACATAGTTCAAGTGTCCGTAAGGAACATATATAGTCCAAGTGCCCGCTAGGGAACATTCAGTGTCTAAGTGCCCGCTAGGGAACCTACGTATTTCAAGTGCCCGCTAGGGAATCTACATAGTCCAAGGGCCCGTTAGTTAACGTAGATAGTCCAAGTGCCGCTAGTTAATCTACATAGTTCAAGGTCCCGCTACTTAACCTACATAGTCCAAGTGCCTGATAGGGAACACACATAGTCCAAGTGCCCGCAGAGGAACCTACATAGTCTAAGTGCCCGATAGGGAACCTACATATTCCAAGTGCCCGTTAGGGAACCTAGATAGTCCAAGTGCCCGCAGGGAACCTATATAGTCCAAGTGCCCGCTAGGGAACCTGCATTGTGCAAGTGCCCGCTAGTTAACCTAGATAGTCCAAGTGCCGGCTAGTTAACTTACATAGTCCAAGGTCAGCTAGTTAACCTAGATAGTCCAAGTGCCCGCTAGTTAACCTACATAGTCCGAGGTCAGCTAGTTAACCTAGATAGTCCAAGTGCCCGCTAGTTAACCTACATAGTCCAAGAACCCGCTAGTTAACCTAGATAGTCCAAGTGCCCGATAGTTAACCTACATAGTTCTCGGGCTCGCTAGTTAAGCTAGATATTCCAAGTGCCCGCTAGTTAACCTAGATCGTCCATGTGTCCACTAGTTAACCTACATAGTCCAAGTTCCCGTTAGGTAACCTAGATAGTAAAAGTGCCCGCAACGTAACCTACATAGTCCAAGTGCCCGCTAGGTAACCTAGATATTCCAAGTTCCTGTTAACTAACCTAGATAATCCAAGTGCCCGCTAGGTAACCTACATAGTCCAAGTGCCCTTTCGTTAACCTAGATAGTCCAAGTGCCCGCTAGGTAACCTACAGAGTCAAAGGGTCCGCTAGGTAACCTATATAGTCCAAGTGCCCGTTACCTAACCTAGATAGTCCAATTGCCCGCTATGCAACATACATAGTCCAAGTGCCCGCTAGTTAACCTACATAGTCCAAGTGCCCACTAGGTAACCTAGATAGTCCAAGTGCCCGCTAGGTAACTTACATAGTCCAAATGCCCGCTAGGCAACCTAGATAGTCCAAGTGCCCGTTCGTTAACCTAGATAGCCAAGTGCCCGCTAGGTAAACTAGACAGTCCAAGTGTCTGCTAGGTAACCTACATAGCCCAAATGCCCGTTCGTTAACCTACATAGTCCAAGGGCCCACTAGTTAACCTAGATCGTCTAAGTGTCCTCTACTTAACCTACATAGTCCAAATGCACGCTAGTTAACCTACATAGTCCAAGTGCCGCTAGGTAACCTACATAGTGCAAGTGTCCCCTAGTTAACCTACATAGTCCAAGTAGCCGGTAGTTGACATAGATAGTCCAAGTGCCCACTAGTTAACATAGATAGTCCAAGTGTCCGCTAGGGAACATACATAGTCCAAGTGCCCGCTAGGTAACCTAGATAGTGAATGTGCCCGGTAGTTAACCTACATAGTCCAAGTGCCCGCTAGGTAACCTAGATAGTCCAAGGGCCCGCTAGTTAACCTACATAGTCCAAGTGCCCGGTAGTTAAATTACATAGTCCAAGTGCCCCCTCTGGAACCTACATAGTCCAAGTGCCTGCTAGGGAACCTACATAGTTCAAGTGTCCGTAGGGAACACACAGAATCCAAGTGCCCGCTAGGGAATCTACATAGTCCAAGGGCCCGCTAGTTAACGTAGATAGTCCAAGTACCCGCTAGTTAACCTAGATCGTCCAAGTGCACGCTAGTTAACCTACATAGTCCAAGGGCCCGCTAGTTAACCTATATAGTCCAAGTGCCCGCTAGGGAACCTACATAGTCAAATTGCCCACTAGGGAACCTACATAGTCCAAGTGCCCGCTAGTTAACCTAGATAGTCCAAGTGCCCGCTAGTTAACCTAGATAGTCCAAGTGCCCGCTAGTTAACCAGGATCATCAAAGTGCCCTCTAGTTAACTTACATAGTCCAAAGGCCTGCTAGTTAACCTACATAGAGTAAGGGCCCTCTAGTTAACCTTGATAGTACAAGTGCCCGCTAGTTAACCTACATAGTCCAAGTTCCCGCAAGGTAACCTAGACAGTCCAAGTGACCTTTAGGTTACCTACATAGTCCAAGTGCCCGTTCGTTAACCTACATAGTCCAAGTGCCCGCTAGGTAACGTAGATAGCCCAAGTGCCCGCTAGGGAACGTACATAGTCCAAGTGCCTGCTAGGTAACCTAGATAGTCCAAATGCCCGCTAGTTAACCAACATAGTCCAAGTGCCTCCTAGGTAAACTACACAGTCCAAGTGCCCACTAGGTAACCTAGACAGTCCAAGTACCCGATAGGGAACCTACATAGTCCAATTGCTCGCTAGGCAACCTACATAGTCCAAGTGCCCGCTAGGTAACTTAGATAGTCCAATTGCCCGTTAGCTAACCTAGATAGTCGAAGTGTCCGCTAGTTAACCTACATAGTCCAAGTGCCCGTTCGTTAACCTAGATGGGCCAAGTGCCTGCTAGGTAACCTAGACAGTCCAAGTGCCGGCTAGGTTACCTACATAGTCCAAGTGCACGTTCGTTAACCTAGATAGTCAAAGTGCCTACTAGGTAACTTAAATAGTCCAAGTGCTCGCTAGGGAACCTACATAGTCCAAGTGCCCGCTAGGTAACCTAGATAGTCCAATTGCCCGTTAGCTAACCTAGATAGTCGAAGTGCCCGCTAGGAAACCTAGATAGTCCAAGGGCCCGCTAGTTAATCTAGATAGTCCAAGTGTCCGCTAGGAAACCTAGATAGTCCAAGTGCCCGCTAGGGTATGTACGTAGTTCAAGTTCCCGCTAGGTAACCTAGATTGTCCAAGTGTCCGCAAGTTAACCTACATAGTCCAAGTGCCCGCTAGGTAACCTAGACAGTCCAAGGTCCTGCTAGTTAACCTACATAGTCCAATGCCCGATAGTGAACATACAAAGTCCAAGTGCCCGCTGAGGAACCTACATAGTCCAAGTGCCCGATAGGGAACCTACATATTCCAAGTGCCCATTAGGGAACCTAGATAGTCCAAGTGCCCGTAGGGAACCTATATTGTCCAAGTGCCCGCTAGGGAAACTACATAGTCAAAGTGCCCGCTAGGGAACCTGCATTGTACAAGTGCCCGCTAATTAACCTAGATAGTCCAAGTGCCCGCTAGTTAACCTAGACAGTCCAAGTGCCCGCTGGTTAACCTTGATCATACAAGTGCCCGCTAGTTAACCTACATAGTCCAAGTGCCTGTTAGGGAACCTACATAGTCCAAGTGCCCGCAGAGGAACCTACATAGTCCAAGTGCCCGTTAGGGAACCTAGAGAGTCCAAGTGCCCGTAGGGAACCTATATAGTCCAAGTGCCCGCTAGGGAACCTACATAGTTAAAGTGCCCGCTAGGGAGCCTGCATTGTGCAAGTGCCCGCTAGTTAACCTAGATAGTCCAAGTGCCCGCTAGTTAACCTAGATTGTCGAAGTGCCCGATAGTTAACCTACATAGTCCAAGGTCAGCTAGTTAACCTAGATAGTCCAAGTGCCCGCTAGTTAACCTACATAGTCCAAGAACCTGCTAGTTAACCTAGATAGTCCAAGTGCCCGCTAGTTAACCTACATAGTCCAAGGGCCCGCTAGGTAACCTAGATAGTCCAAGGTCCTGCTAGTTAACCTACATAGTCCAATGCCCGATAGTGAACATACAAAGTCCAAGTGCCCGCTGAGGAACCTACATAGTCCAAGTGCCCGATAGGGAACCTACATATTCCAAGTGCCCATTAGGGAACCTAGATAGTCCAAGTGCCCGTAGGGAACCTATATTGTCCAAGTGCCCGCTAGGGAAACTACATAGTCAAAGTGCCCGCTAGGGAACCTGCATTGTACAAGTGCCCGCTAATTAACCTAGATAGTCCAAGTGCCCGCTAGTTAACCTAGACAGTCCAAGTGCCCGCTGGTTAACCTTGATCATACAAGTGCCCGCTAGTTAACCTACATAGTCCAAGTGCCTGTTAGGGAACCTACATAGTCCAAGTGCCCGCAGAGGAACCTACATAGTCCAAGTGCCCGTTAGGGAACCTAGATAGTCCAAGTGCCCGTAGGGAACCTATATTGTCCAAGTGCCCGCTAGGGAAACTACATAGTCAAAGTGCCCGCTAGGGAACCTGCATTGTACAAGTGCCCGCTAATTAACCTAGATAGTCCAAGTGCCCGCTAGTTAACCTAGACAGTCCAAGTGCCCGCTGGTTAACCTTGATCATACAAGTGCGCGCTAGTTAACCTACATAGTCCAAGTGCCTGTTAGGGAACCTACATAGTCCAAGTGCCCGCAGAGGAACCTACATAGTCCAAGTGCCTGTTAGGGAACCTATATAGTCCAAGTGCCCGCTAGGGAACCTACATAGTTAAAGTGTCCGTAGGGAACACACAGAATCCAAGTGCCCGCTAGGGAATCTACATAGTCCAAGGGCCCGCTAGTTAACGTAGATAGTCCAAGTACCCGCTAGTTAACCTAGATCGTCCAAGTGCACGCTAGTTAACCTACATAGTCCAAGGGCCCGCTAGTTAACCTATATAGTCCAAGTGCCCGCTAGGGAACCTACATAGTCAAATTGCCCACTAGGGAACCTACATAGTCCAAGTGCCCGCTAGTTAACCTAGATAGTCCAAGTGCCCGCTAGTTAACCTAGATAGTCCAAGTGCCCGCTAGTTAACCAGGATCATCAAAGTGCCCTCTAGTTAACTTACATAGTCCAAAGGCCTGCTAGTTAACCTACATAGAGTAAGGGCCCTCTAGTTAACCTTGATAGTACAAGTGCCCGCTAGTTAACCTACATAGTCCAAGTTCCCGCAAGGTAACCTAGACAGTCCAAGTGACCTTTAGGTTACCTACATAGTCCAAGTGCCCGTTCGTTAACCTACATAGTCCAAGTGCCCGCTAGGTAACGTAGATAGCCCAAGTGCCCGCTAGGGAACGTACATAGTCCAAGTGCCTGCTAGGTAACCTAGATAGTCCAAATGCCCGCTAGTTAACCAACATAGTCCAAGTGCCTCCTAGGTAAACTACACAGTCCAAGTGCCCACTAGGTAACCTAGACAGTCCAAGTACCCGATAGGGAACCTACATAGTCCAATTGCTCGCTAGGCAACCTACATAGTCCAAGTGCCCGCTAGGTAACTTAGATAGTCCAATTGCCCGTTAGCTAACCTAGATAGTCGAAGTGTCCGCTAGTTAACCTACATAGTCCAAGTGCCCGTTCGTTAACCTAGATGGGCCAAGTGCCTGCTAGGTAACCTAGACAGTCCAAGTGCCGGCTAGGTTACCTACATAGTCCAAGTGCACGTTCGTTAACCTAGATAGTCAAAGTGCCTACTAGGTAACTTAAATAGTCCAAGTGCTCGCTAGGGAACCTACATAGTCCAAGTGCCCGCTAGGTAACCTAGATAGTCCAATTGCCCGTTAGCTAACCTAGATAGTCGAAGTGCCCGCTAGGAAACCTAGATAGTCCAAGGGCCCGCTAGTTAATCTAGATAGTCCAAGTGTCCGCTAGGAAACCTAGATAGTCCAAGTGCCCGCTAGGGTATGTACGTAGTTCAAGTTCCCGCTAGGTAACCTAGATTGTCCAAGTGTCCGCAAGTTAACCTACATAGTCCAAGTGCCCGCTAGGTAACCTAGACAGTCCAAGGTCCTGCTAGTTAACCTACATAGTCCAATGCCCGATAGTGAACATACAAAGTCCAAGTGCCCGCTGAGGAACCTACATAGTCCAAGTGCCCGATAGGGAACCTACATATTCCAAGTGCCCATTAGGGAACCTAGATAGTCCAAGTGCCCGTAGGGAACCTATATTGTCCAAGTGCCCGCTAGGGAAACTACATAGTCAAAGTGCCCGCTAGGGAACCTGCATTGTACAAGTGCCCGCTAATTAACCTAGATAGTCCAAGTGCCCGCTAGTTAACCTAGACAGTCCAAGTGCCCGCTGGTTAACCTTGATCATACAAGTGCCCGCTAGTTAACCTACATAGTCCAAGTGCCTGTTAGGGAACCTACATAGTCCAAGTGCCCGCAGAGGAACCTACATAGTCCAAGTGCCCGTTAGGGAACCTAGAGAGTCCAAGTGCCCGTAGGGAACCTATATAGTCCAAGTGCCCGCTAGGGAACCTACATAGTTAAAGTGCCCGCTAGGGAGCCTGCATTGTGCAAGTGCCCGCTAGTTAACCTAGATAGTCCAAGTGCCCGCTAGTTAACCTAGATTGTCGAAGTGCCCGATAGTTAACCTACATAGTCCAAGGTCAGCTAGTTAACCTAGATAGTCCAAGTGCCCGCTAGTTAACCTACATAGTCCAAGAACCTGCTAGTTAACCTAGATAGTCCAAGTGCCCGCTAGTTAACCTACATAGTCCAAGGGCCCGCTAGGTAACCTAGATAGTCCAAGGTCCTGCTAGTTAACCTACATAGTCCAATGCCCGATAGTGAACATACAAAGTCCAAGTGCCCGCTGAGGAACCTACATAGTCCAAGTGCCCGATAGGGAACCTACATATTCCAAGTGCCCATTAGGGAACCTAGATAGTCCAAGTGCCCGTAGGGAACCTATATTGTCCAAGTGCCCGCTAGGGAAACTACATAGTCAAAGTGCCCGCTAGGGAACCTGCATTGTACAAGTGCCCGCTAATTAACCTAGATAGTCCAAGTGCCCGCTAGTTAACCTAGACAGTCCAAGTGCCCGCTGGTTAACCTTGATCATACAAGTGCCCGCTAGTTAACCTACATAGTCCAAGTGCCTGTTAGGGAACCTACATAGTCCAAGTGCCCGCAGAGGAACCTACATAGTCCAAGTGCCCGTTAGGGAACCTAGATAGTCCAAGTGCCCGTAGGGAACCTATATTGTCCAAGTGCCCGCTAGGGAAACTACATAGTCAAAGTGCCCGCTAGGGAACCTGCATTGTACAAGTGCCCGCTAATTAACCTAGATAGTCCAAGTGCCCGCTAGTTAACCTAGACAGTCCAAGTGCCCGCTGGTTAACCTTGATCATACAAGTGCCCGCTAGTTAACCTACATAGTCCAAGTGCCTGTTAGGGAACCTACATAGTCCAAGTGCCCGCAGAGGAACCTACATAGTCCAAGTGCCTGTTAGGGAACCTATATAGTCCAAGTGCCCGCTAGGGAACCTACATAGTTAAAGTGCCCGCTAGGGAGCCTGCATTGTGCAAGTGCCCGCTAGTTAACCTAGATAGGCCAAGTGCCCGCTAGTTAACCTAGATTGTCGAAGTGCCCGATAGTTAACCTACATAGTCCAAGGTCAGCTAGTTAACCTAGATAGTCCAAGTGCCCGCTAGGTAACCTACATAGTCCAAGAACCTGCTAGTTAACCTAGATAGTCCAAGTGCCCGCTAGTTAACCTACATAGTCCAAGGGCCCGCTAGTTAACCTAGATATTCCAAGTGCCCGCTTGTTAACCTAGATCGTCCAAGTGTACGCTAGTTAACCTACATAGTCCAAGTTCCCATTAGGTAACCTACATAGTCCAAGTGCCCGCTAGGTAACCTAGATATTCCAAGTTCCTGTTAGCTAACCTAGATAATCCAAGTGCCCGCTAGGTAACCTACATAGTCCAAGAGCCCGCTAGGTAACCTATATAGTCCAAGTGCCCGCTAAGAAACCAAGATAGTCCAAGTGCCCGCTAGGTAACCTACATAGTCCATGTTCCCGCTACGTAACCTAGATAGTCCAAGTGCCCATTACCTAACCTAGATAATCCATTTGCCCGCTATGCAACATACATAGTCCAAGTGCCCATTCGTTAACCTAGAAGTCCAAGTGCCCGTTAGGTAACCTACATAGGCCAAATGCCCGTTCGGTAACCTAGATAGTCCAAGTGCCCGCTAATTAACCTACATAGTCCAAGTGCCCGCTAGGTAACCTAGATAGTGCAAGTGCCCGCTAGTTAACCTAGATAGTCCAAGTGCCCGTTCGTTAACCTAGATAGTCCAAGTGCCCGCTAGGTCACCTAGACAGTCCAAGTGCCTGCTAGGTAACTTACATTGTCCAAATGCCCCTTCGTTAACCTACACAGTCCAAGGGCCCATTATTTAACCTGGATCGTCCAAGTGTCTTTGGTTAACCTACATAGTCCAAGTGCCCGCAAGGTAACCTATATAGTCCAAGTTCCAGCTATGTAACCTAGATAGTCCAAGGGCCCGCTAGTTAACCTACATAGTCCAAGTGCCCGCTAGGTAAACTAGATAGTCCAAGTGCCCGCTAAGGAACCTACATAGTCCAAGTGCACGCTAGTTAACCCAGATAGTCCAAGTGCCCGCTAGTTAACCTAGATAGTCCAAGTGCCGCTAGGTAACCTACATAGTGCAAGTGTCCCCTAGTTAACCTACATAGTCCAAGTGCCCGCTAGTTAACATAGATAGTCCAAGTGCCCTCTAGGGAACGTACATAGTCCAAGTGCCCGCTAGGTAACCTAGATAGTGCAAGTGCCCGGTAGTTAACCTACATAGTCCAAGTGCCCGCTAGGTAACCTAGATAGTCTAAGGGCCCGCTAGTTAACCTACATAGTCCAAGTGCCCGGTAGTTAACTTACATAGTTCAAGTGTCCATAAGGAACATATATAGTCCAAGTGCCCGCTAGGGAACATTCAAATTCTAAGTGCCCGCTAGGGAACCTACGTAGTTCAAGTGCCCGCTAGGGAATCTACATAGTCCAAGGGCCCGTTAGTTAACGTAGATAGTCCAAGTGCCGCTAGTTAATCTACATAGTTCAAGGTCCCGCTACTTAACCTACATAGTCCAAGTGCCTGATAGGGAACCTACATAGTCCAAGTGCCCGCAGAGGAACCTACATAGTCCAAGTGCCCGATAGGGAACCTACATATTCCAAGTGCCCGTTAGGGAACCTAGATAGTCCAAGTGCCCGCAGGGAACCTATATAGTCCAAGTGCCCGCTAGGGAAACTGCATTGTGCAAGTGCCCGCTAGTTAACCTAGATAGTCCAAGTGCCCGCTAGTTAACTTACATAGTCCAAGGTCAGCTAGTTAACCTAGATAGTCCAAGTGCCCGCTAGTTAACCTACATAATCCGAGGTCAGCTAGTTAACCTAGATAGTCCAAGTGCCCGCTAGTTAACCTACATAGTCCAAGAACCCGCTAGTTAACCTAGATAGTCCAAGTGCCCGATAGTTAACCTACATAGTTCTCGGGCTCGCTAGTTAACCTAGATATTCCAAGTGCCCGCTAGTTAACCTAGATCGTCCATGTGTCCGCTAGTTAACCTACATAGTCCAAGTTCCCGTTAGGTAACCTAGATAGTAAAAGTGCCCGCAACGTAACCTACATAGTCCAAGTGCCCGCTAGGTAACCTAGATATTCCAAGTTCCTGTTAACTAACCTAGATAATCCAAGTGCCCGCTAGGTAACCTACATAGTCCAAGTGCCCTTTCGTTAACCTAGATAGTCCAAGTGCCCGCTAGGTAACCTACAGAGTCAAAGGGTCCGCTAGGTAACCTATATAGTCCAAGTGCCCGTTACCTAACCTAGATAGTCCAATTGCCCGCTATTCAACATACATAGTCCAAGTGCCCGCTAGTTAACCTACATAGTCCAAGTGCCCACTAGGTAACCTAGATAGTCGAAGTGCCCGCTAGGTAACTTACATAGTCCAAATGCCCGCTAGGCAACCTAGATAGTCCAAGTGCCCGTTCGTTAACCTAGATAGCCAAGTGCCCGCTAGGTAAACTAGACAGTCCAAGTGTCTGCTAGGTAACCTACATAGCCCAAATGCCCGTTCGTTAACCTACATAGTCCAAGGGCCCACTAGTTAACCTAGATCGTCTAAGTGTCCTCTACTTAACCTACATAGTCCAAATGAACGCTAGTTAACCTACATAGTCCAAGTGCCGCTAGGTAACCTACATAGTGCAAGTGTCCCCTAGTTAACCTACATAGTCCAAGTAGCCGGTAGTTGACATAGATAGTCCAAGTGCCCACTAGTTAACATAGATAGTCCAAGTGTCCGCTAGGGAACATACATAGTCCAAGTGCCCGCTAGGTAACCTAGATAGTGCATGTGCCCGGTAGTTAACCTACATAGTCCAAATGCCCGCTAGGTAACCTAGATAGTCCAAGGGCCCGCTAGTTAACCTACATAGTCCAAGTGGCCGGTAGTTTACTTACATAGTCCAAGTGCCCCCTCTGGAACCTACATAGTCCAAGTGCCTGCTAGGGAACCTACATAGTTCAAGTGTCCGTAGGGAACACACAGAATCCAAGTGCCCGCTAGGGAATCTACATAGTCCAAGGGCCCGCTAGTTAACGTAGATAGTCCAAGTACCCGCTAGTTAACCTAGATCGTCCAAGTGCACGCTAATTAACCTACATAGTCCAAGGGCCCGCTAGTTAACCTATATAGTCCAAGTGCCCGCTAGGGAACCTACATAGTCAAAGTGCCCGCTAGGGAACCTACATAGTCCAAGTGCCCGCTAGTTAACCTAGATAGTCCAAGTGCCCGCTAGTTAACCTAGATAGTCCAAGTGCCCGCTAGTTAACCAGGATCATCAAAGTGCCCTCTAGTTAACTTACAGAGTCCAAAGGCCTGCTAGTTAACCTACATAGAGCAAGGGCCCGCTAGTTAACCTTGATAGTCCAAGTGCCCGCTAGTTAACCTACATAGTCCAAGTTCCCGCTAGGTAACCTAGACAGTCCAAGTGACCATTAGGTTACCTACATAGTCCAAGTGCCCGTTCGTTAACCTACATAGTCCAAGTGCCCGCTAGGTAACGTAGATAGCCCAAGTGCCCGCTAGGGAACGTACATAGTCCAAGTGCCCGCTAGGTAACCTAGATAGTCCAAGTGACCGCTAGTTAACCAACATAGTCCAAGTTCCTCCTAGGTAAACTACATAGTCCAAGTGCCCACTAGGTAACCTAGACTGTCCAATTGCCCCCTAGGTAACCTAGATAGTCCAAGTGCCCGCTAGGGTATGTACATAGTTCAAGTGCCCGCTAGGTAACCTAGATTGTCCAAGTGTGCGCTAGTTAACCTACATAGTCCAAGTGCCCGCTAGGTAACCTAGATAGTCCAAGGTCCTGCTAGATAACCTACATAGTCCAATGCCCGATAGGGAACCTACAAAGTACAAGTGCCCGCTGAGGAACCTATATTGTCCAAGTCCCCGATAGGGAACCTACATATTCCAAGTGCCCGTTAGGGAACCTAGATAGTCCATGTGCCCGTAGGGAACCTATATAGTCCAAGTGCCCTCTAGGGAACCTACATAGTCAAAGTGCCCGCTAGGGAATCTGCATTGTAAAAGTGCTCGCTAATTAACCTAGATAGTCCAAGTGCCCGCTAGTTAACCTAGATAGTCGAAGTGCCCGCTAGGGAACCTACATTGTTAAAGTGCCCGCTAGGGAGCCTGCATTGTGCAAGTGCCCGCTAGTTAACCTAGATAGTCCAAGTGCCCGCTAGTTAACCTAGATTGTCGAAGTGCCCGATAGTTAACCTACATAGTCCAAGGTCAGCTAGTTAACCTAGATAGTCCAAGTGCCCGCTAGTTAAACTACATAGTCCAAGAACCTGCTAGTTAACCTAGATAGTCCAAGTGCCCGCTAGTTAACCTACATAGTCCAAGGGCCTGCTAGTTAACCTAGATATTCCAAGTTCCTGTTATCTAAACTAGATAATCCAAGTGCCCACTAGGTAACCTACATAGTCCAAGTGCCCTTTCGTTAACCTAGATAGTCCAAGTGCCCGCTAGGTAACCTACATAGTCCAAGTTCCCGCTACGTAACCTAGATAGTCCAAGTGCCCGTTACCTAACCTAGATAATCCAATTGCCCGCTATGCAACATACATAGTCCAAGTGCCCATTCGTTAACCTAGAAGTCCAAGTGCCCGTTAGGTAACCTACATAGTCCAAATGCCCGTTCGGCAACCTAGATAGTCCAAGTGCCCGCTAATTAACCTACATAGTCCAAGTGCCCGCTAGGTAACCTAGATAGTGCAAGTGCCCGCTAGGTAACCTACATAGTCCAAGTGCCCGCTAGTTAACCTAGATAGTCCAAGTGCCCGTTCATTAACCTAGATAGTCCAAGTGCCCGCTAGGTCACCTAGACAGTCCAAGTGCCTGCTAGGTAACTTACATTGTCCAAATGCCCCTTCGTTAACCTACATAGTCCAAGGGCCCATTATTTAACCTAGATCGTCCAAGTGTCTTTGGTTAACCTACATAGTCCAAGTGCCCGCAAGGTAACCTATATAGTCCAAGTTCCAGCTATGTAACCTAGATAGTCCAAGGGCCCGCTAGTTAACCTACATAGTCCAAGTGCCCGCTAGGTAAACTAGATAGTCCAAGTGCCCGCTAAGGAACCTACATAGTCCAAGTGCACGCTAGTTAACCCAGATAGTCCAAGTGCCCGCTAGTTAACCTAGATAGTCCAAGTGCCGCTGGGTAACCTACATAGTGCAAGTGTCCCCTAGTTAACGTACATAGTCCAAGTGCCCGCTAGGTAAACTAGATAGTGCAAGTGCTGGGAGTTAAACTACATAGTCCAAGTGCCCGCTAGGTAACCTAGATAGTCTAAGGGCCCGCTAGTTAACCTACATAGTCCAAGTGCCCGGTAGTTAACTTACATAGTTCAAGTGTCCGTAAGGAACATATATAGTCCAAATGCCCGCTAGGGAATATACAGAGTCTAAGTGCCCGCTAGGGAACCTATGTAGTCCAAGTGCCCGCTGGGAATCTACATAGTACAAGGGCCCGCTAGTTAACGTAGATAGTCCAAGTGCCGCTAGTTAATCTACATAGTTCAAGGGCCCGCTAGTTAACCTACATAGTCCAAGTGCCTGATAGGGAACCTACATAGTCCAAGTGCCCGCAGAGGAACCTACATAGTCCAAGTGCCCGATAGGGAACCTACATATTCCAAGTGCCCGTTAGGGAACCTAGATAGTCCAAGTGCCCGCTAGGGAACCTACATAGTCAAAGTGCCCACTAGGAAACCTGCATTGTGCAAGTGCCCGCTAGTTAACCTAGATAATCCAAGTGCCCGCTAGTTAACTTACATAGTCCAAGGTCAGCTAGTTAACCTAGATAGTCCAAGTGCCCGCTAGTTAACCTACATAGTCCAAGGTCAGCTAGTTAACCTAGATAGTCCACGTGCCCGCTAGTTAACCTACATAGTCCAAGAACCCGCTAGTTAACCTACATAGTCAATGTGCCCGGTAGGGAACCTGCATTGTAAAAGTGCCCGCTAATTAACCTAGATAGTCCAAGTGCCCGCTAGTTAACCTAGATAGTCGAAGTGCCCGCTAGGGAACCTACATAGTCCAAGTGCCCGCTAGGTAACCTAGTTATTCCAAGTTCCTGTTAGCTAACCTAGATAATCGAAGTGCCCGCTAGGTAACCTACATAGTCCAAGTGCCCGCTAGGTAACCTACATAGTCAAAGGGTCCGCTAGGTAACCTATATAGTCCAAGTGCCCGTTACCTAACCTAGATAGTCCAATTGCCAGCTATGCAACATACATAGTCCAAGTACCCGCTAGTTAACCTACATAGTCCAAGTGTCCGCTAGGTAACCTAGATAGTCCAAGTGCCCGCTAGGTAACTTACATAGTCCAAATGCCCGCTAGGCAACCTAGATAGTCCAAGTGCCCGTTCGTTAACCTAGATAGCCAAGTGCCCGCTAGGTAACCTAGACAGTCCAAGTGTCTGCTAGTTAACCTACATAGTCCAAATGCCCGTTCGTTAACCTACATAGTCCAAGGGCCCACTAGTTAACCTAGATCGTCTAAGTGTCCTCTACTTAACCTACATAGTCCAAATGCACGCTAGTTAACCTACATAGTCCAAGTGCCGCTAGGTAACCTACATAGTGCAAGTGTCCCCTAGTTAACCTACATAGTCCAAGTGGCCGGTAGTTAACTTACATAGACCAAGTGCCCCCTCTGGAACCTACATAGTCCAAGTGCCTGCTAGGGAACCTACATAGTTCAAGTGTCCGTAGGGAACACACAGAATCCAAGTGCCCGCTAGGGAATCTACATAGTCCAAGGGCCCGCTAGTTAACGTAGATAGTCCAAGTACCCGCTAGTCAACCTAGATCGTCCAAGTGCACGCTAGTTAACCTACATAGTCCAAGGGCCCGCTAGTTAACCTATATAGTCCAAGTGCCCGCTAGGGAACCTACATAGTCAAAGTGCCCGCTAGGGAACCTACATAGTCCAAGTGCCCGCTAGTTAACCTAGATCGTCCAAGTGCACGCTAGTTAACCTACATAGTCCAAGGGCCCGCTAGTTAACCTATATAGTCCAAGTGCCCGCTAGGGAACCTACATAGTCAAAATGCCCGCTAGGGAACCTACATAGTCCAAGTGCCCGCTAGTTAACCTAGATAGTCCAAGTGACCGCTAGTTAACCTAGATAGTCCAAGTGCCGCTAGTTAACCAGGATCATCAAAGTGCCCTCTAGTTAACTTACAGAGTCCAAAGGCCTGTTAGTTTACCTACATAGAGCAAGGGCCCGCTAGTTAACCTTGATAGTCCAAGTGCCCGCTAGTTAACCTACATAGTCCAAGTTCCCGCTAGGTAACCTAGACAGTCCAAGTGACCATTAGGTTACCTACATAGTCCAAGTGCCCGTTCGTTAACCTACATAGTCCAAGTGCCCGCTAGGTAACGTAGATAGCCCAAGTGCCCGCTAGGGAACGTACATAGTCCAAGTGCCCGCTAGGTAACCTAGATGGTCCAAGTGACCGCTAGTTAACCAACATAGTCCAAGTTCCTCCTAGGTAAACTACATAGTCCAAGTGCCCACTAGGTAACCTAGACTGTCCAATTGCCCCCTAGTTAACCTAGATAGTCCAAGTACCCCATAGGGAACCTACATAGTCCAAGTGCTCGCTAGGGAACCTACATAGTCCAAGTGCTCGCTAGGCAACCTACATAGTCCAAGTGCCCGCTAGGTAAACTAGATAGTCCAATTGCCCGTTAGCTAACCTAGATAGTCGAAGTGTCCGCTAGTTAACCTACATAGTCCAAGTGCCCGTTCGTTAACGTAGATAGGCCAAGTGCCTGCTAGGTAACCTAGACAGTCCAAGTGCCCGCTAGGTTACCTACATAGTCCAAGTGCACGTTCGTTAACCTAGATAGTCCAAGTGCCCGCTGGTAATCTACATCGTACAAGGGCCCGCTAGGTAACCTTGATAGTCCAAGTGCCTTCTAGTTAACCTACATAGTTCATGTGCTCGCTAGGTAACCTACAAAGTCCATGTGCCCACTAGGTAACCTAAGTAATCCAAATGCCCGCTAGGGAAACTACATAGTCCAAGTGCCCGCTAGTTAACCTCGATAGTCCAAGTGCCCGCTAGTAAACCTAGATAGTCCAAGGGCCCGCTAGTTAATCTAGATAGTCCTAGTGCCCGCGAGTTAACCTAGATAGTCCAAGTGCCCGCTAGTTAACCTAGATCGTCTAAAGGCCCGCTGGTTAACCTAGATAATCCAAGTGCCCGCTAGTTAACTTTCATATTCCAAGGGCCCTCTAGTTAACCTAGATAGTCCAAGTGCCCGCTAGGGGACGTACATAGAACAAGTGCCCGCTAGGTAACCTAGATAGTCCAAGTGCCCGCTAGGGTATGTACATAGTTCAAGTGCCCGCTAGGTAACCTAGATTGTCCAAGTGTGCGCTAGTTAACCTACATAGTCCAAGTGCCCGCTAGGTAACCTAGATAGTCCAAGGTCCTGCTAGATAACCTACACAGTCCAATGCCCGATAGGGAACCTACAAAGTCCAAGTGCCCGCTGAGGAACCTATATTGTCCAAGTCCCCGATAGGGAACCTACATATTCCAAGTGCCCGTTAGGGAACCTAGATAGTCCAAGTGCCCGTAGGGAACCTATATAGTCCAAGTGCCCTCTAGGGAACCTAAATAGTCAAAGTGCCCGCTAGGGAATCTGCATTGTAAAAGTGCTCGCTAATTAACCTAGATAGTCCAAGTGCCCGCTAGTTAACCTAGATAGTCGAAGTGCCCGCTAGGGAACCTACATTGTTAAAGTGCCCGCTAGGGAACCTGCATTGTGCAAGTGCCCGCTAGTTAACCTAGATAGTCCAAGTGCCCGCTAGTTAACCTAGATTGTCGAAGTGCCCGATAGTTAACCTACATAGTCCAAGGTCAGCTAGTTAACCTAGATAGTCCAAGTGCCCGCTAGTTAAACTACATAGTCCAAGAACCTGCTAGTTAACCTAGATAGTCCAAGTGCCCGCTAGTTAACCTACATAGTCCAAGGGCCTGCTAGTTAACCTAGATATTCCAAGTTCCTGTTATCTAAACTAGATAATCCAAGTGCCCACTAGGTAACCTACATAGTCCAAGTGCCCTTTCGTTAACCTAGATAGTCCAAGTGCCCGCTAGGTAACCTACATAGTCCAAGTTCCCGCTAGGTAACCTAGATAGTCCAAGTGCCCGTTACCTAACCTAGATAATCCAATTGCCCGCTATGCAACATACATAGTCCAAGTGCCCATTCGTTAACCTAGAAGTCCAAGTGCCCGTTAGGTCACCTACATAGTCCAAATGCCCGTTCGGTAACCTAGATAGTCCAAGTGCCCGCTAATTAACCTACATAGTCCAAGTGCCCGCTAGGTAACCTAGATAGTGCAAGTGCCCGCTAGGTAACCTACATAGTCCAAGTGCCCGCTAGTTAACCTAGATAGTCCAAGTGCCCGTTCATTAACCTAGATAGTCCAAGTGCCCGCTAGGTCACCTAGACAGTCCAAGTGCCTGCTAGGTAACTTACATTGTCCAAATGCCCCTTCGTTAACCTACATAGTCCAAGGGCCCATTATTTAACCTAGATCGTCCAAGTGTCTTTGGTTAACCTACATAGTCCAAGTGCCCGCAAGGTAACCTATATAGTCCAAGTTCCAGCTATGTAACCTAGATAGTCCAAGGGCCCGCTAGTTAACCTACATAGTCCAAGTGCCCGCTAGGTAAACTAGATAGTCCAAGTGCCCGCTAAGGAACCTACATAGTCCAAGTGCACGCTAGTTAACCCAGATAGTCCAAGTGCCCGCTAGTTAACCTAGATAGTCCAAGTGCCGCTGGGTAACCTACATAGTGCAAGTGTCCCCTAGTTAACGTACGTAGTCCAAGTGCCCGCTAGGTAACCTAGATAGTGCAAGTGCTGGGAGTTAAACTACATAGTCCAAGTGCCCGCTAGGTAACCTAGATAGTCTAAGGGCCCGCTAGTTAACCTACATAGTCCAAGTGCCCGGTAGTTAACTTACATAGTTCAAGTGTCCGTAAGGAACATATATAGTCCAAGTGCCCGCTAGGGAATATACAGAGTCTAAGTGAGCGCTAGGGAACCTATGTAGTCCAAGTGCCCGCTGGGAATCTACATAGTACAAGGGCCCGCTAGTTAACGTAGATAGTCCAAGTGCCGCTAGTTAATCTACATAGTTCAAGGGCCCACTAGGTAACCTAGATAGTCCAAGTGCCCGCTAGGTAACTTACATAGTCCAAATGCCCGCTAGGCAACCTAGATAGTCCAAGTGCCCGTTCGTTAACCTAGATAGCCAAGTGCCCGCTAGGTAACCTAGACAGTCCAAGTGTCTGCTAGGTAACCTACACAGTCCAAATGCCCGTTCGTTAACCTACATAGTCCAAGGGCCCACTAGTTAACCTAGATCGTCTAAGTGTCCTCTACTTAACCTACATAGTCCAAATGCACGCTAGTTAACCTACATAGTACAAGTGCCGTTGGTAACCTACATATTGCAAGTGTCCCCTAGTTAACCTACATAATCCAAGTGGCCGGTAGTTAACATAGATAGTCCAAGTGCCCACTAGTTAACATAGATAGTCCAAGTGCCCGCTAGGTAACCTAGATAGTGCATGTGCCCGGTAGTTAACCTACATAGTCCAAGTGCCCGCTAGGTAACCTAGATAGTCCAAGGGCCCGCTAGTTAACCTACATAGTCCAAGTGCCCGGTAGTTAACGTACATAGTCCAAGTGCCCCCTCTGCAACCTACGTAGTCCAAGTGCCTGCTAGGGAACCTACATAGTTCAAGTGTCTGTAGGGAACATACAGAATCCAAGTTCCCGCTAGGGAATCTACATAGTCCAAGGGCCCGCTAGTTAACGTAGATAGTCCAAGTACCCGCTAGTTAACCTAGATCGTCCAAGTGCACGCTAGTTAACCTACATAGTAGTTAACCTATATAGTCCAAGTGCCCGCTAGGGAACCTCCATAGTCCAAGTGCCCGCTAGTTAACCTAGATAATCCAAGTGCCCTCTAGTTAACCTAGATAGTCCAAGTGCCCGCTAGGTAACCTAGATAGTCCAAGTGCCCGCTAGGGTATGTACATAGTTCAAGTGCCCGCTAGGTAACCTAGATTGTCCAAGTGTGCGCTAGTTAACCTACATAGTCCAAGTGCCCGCTAGGTAACCTAGATAGTCCAAGGTCCTGCTAGTTAACCTACATAGTCCAATGCCCGATAGGGAACCTACAAAGTCCAAGTGCCCGCTGAAGAACCTATATAGTCCAAGTGCCCGATAGGGAACCTACATATTCCAAGTGCCCGTTAGGGAACCTAGATAGTCCAAGTGCCCGTAGGGAACCTATATAGTCCAAGTGCCCTCTAGGGAACCTACATAGTCAAAGTGCCCGCTAGGGAACCTGCATTGTACATGTGCCCGCTAGTTAACCTAGATAGTCCAAGTGCCGCTAGGTAACCTACATAGTGCAAGTGTCCCCTAGTTAACGTACATAGTCCAAGTGCCCGCTATTTAACATAGATAGTCCAAGTGCCCTCTAGGGAACGTACATAGTCCAAGTGCCCGCTAGGTAACCTAGATAGTGCAAGTGCCCGGTAGTTAACCTACATAGTCCAAGTGCCCGGTAGGTAACCTAGATAGTCTACGGGCCCGCTAGTTAACCTACATAGTCCAAGTGCCCGGTAGTTAACTTACATAGTTCAAGTGTCCATAAGGAACATATATAGTCCAAGTGCCCGCTAGGGAACATACAGAGTCTAAGTGCCCGCTAGGGTACCTATGTAGTCCAAGTGCCCGCTAGGGAATCTACATAGTCCAAGGGCCCGCTAGTTAACGTAGATAGTCCAATTGCCGCTAGTTAATCTACATAGTTCAAGGGCCCGCTAGTTAACCTACATAGTCCCAGTGCCTGATAGGGAACCTACATAGTCCAAGTGCCCGCAGAGGAACCTACATAGTCCAAGTGCCCGATAGGGAACCTACATATTCCAAGTGCCCGTTAGGGAAACTAGATAGTCCAAGTGCCCGATAGGGAACCTATATAGTCCAAGTGCCCGCTAGGGAACCTACATAGTCAAAATGCCCGCTAGGGAACCTGCATTGTGCAAGTGCCCGCTAGTTAACCTAGATAGTCCAAGTGCCCGCTAGTTAACTTACATAGTCCAAGGTCAGCTAGTTAACCTAGATAGTCCAAGTGCCCGCTAGTTAACCTACATAGTCCAAGGTCAGCTAGTTAACCTAGATAGTCCAAGTGCCCGCTAGTTAACCTACATAGTCCAAGAACCCGCTAGTTAACCTAGATAGTCCAAGTGCCCGCTAGTTAACCTACATAGTCCTAGGGCCCGCTCGTTAACCTAGATATTCCAAGGGCCCGCTAGTTAACCTAGATCGTCCAAGTGTCCACTAGTTAACCTATATAGTCCAAGTTCCCGTTAGGTAACCTAGATAGTCCAAGTGCCCGCTAGGTAACCTACATAGTCAAAGGGTCCGCTAGGTAACCTATATAGTCCAAGTGCCCGTTACCTAACCTAGATAGTCCAATTGCCCGCTATGCAACATACATAGTCCAAGTACCCGCTAGTTAAACTACATAGTCCAAGTGCCCGCTAGGTAACCTAGATAGTCCAAGTGCCCGCTAGGTAACTTACATAGTCCAAATGCCCGCTAGGCAACCTAGATAGTCCAAGTGCCCGTTCGTTAACCTAGATAGCCAAGTGCCCGCTAGGTAAGCTAGACAGTCCAAGTGTCTTCTAGGTAACCTACATAGTCCAAATGCCCGTTCGTTAACCTACATAGTCCAAGGGCCCACTAGTTAACCTAGATCGTCTAAGTGTCCTCTACTTAACCTACATAGTCCATATGCACGCTAGTTAACCTACATAGTGCAAGTGCTGCTAGGTAACCTACATAGTGCAAGTGTCCCCTAGTTAACCTACATAGTCCAAGTGCCCACTAGTTAACATAGATAGTCCAAGTGCCCACTAGTTAACATAGATAGTCCAAGTGCCCACTAGGTAACCTAGATAGGCCAAGGGCCCGCTAGTTAACCTATATAGTCCAAGTGCCCGGTAGTTAACTTACATAGTCCAAGTGCCCCCTCTGGAACCTACATAGTCCAAGTGCCTGCTAGGGAACATACATAGTTCAAGTGTCCGTTGGGAACATACAGAATCCAAGTGCCCGCTAGGGAATCTACATAGTCCAAGGGCCCGCTAGTTAACGTAGATAGTCCAAGTACTCGCTAGTTAACTTAGATCGTCCAAGTGCACGCTAGTTAACCTACATAGTCCAAGGGCCCGCTAGTTAACCTATATAGTCCAAGTGCCCGCTAGGCAACCTACATAGTCCAAGTGCCCGCTAGTTAACCTAGATAGTCCAAGTGCCCGCTAGTTAACCTAGATAGTCCAAGTGCCCGCTAGTTAACCAGGATCATCAAAGGGCCCTCTAGTTAACTTACATAGTCCAAAGGCCTGCTAGTTAACCTACATAGAGCAAGGGCCCGCTAGTTAACCTTGATAGTCCAAGTACCCGCTAGTTAACCTACATAGTCCAAGTTCCCGCTAGGTAACCTAGAGAGTCCAAGTGACCATTAGGTTACCTACATAGTCCAAGTGCCCGTTCGTTAACCTACATAGTCCAAGTGCCCGCTAGGTAACGTAGATAGCCCAAGTGCCCGCTAGGGAACGTACATAGTCCAAGTGCCCGCTAGGTAACCTAGATAGTCCAAGTGCCCGCTAGTTTATCAACATAGTCCAAGTGCCTCCTAGGTAAACTACATAGTCCAAGTGCCCACTAGGTAACCTAGACTGTCCAATTGCCCCCTAGTTAACCTAGACAGTCCAAGTACCCCATAGGGAACCTACATAGTCCAAGTGCTCGCTAGGGAACCTACATAGTCCAAGTGCTCTCTAGGCAACCTACATAGTCCAAGTGCCCGCTAGGTAACCTAGATAGTCCAATTGCCCGTTAGCTAACCTAGATAGTCGAAGTGTCCGCTAGTTAACCTACATAGTCCAAGTGCCCGTTCGTTAACGTAGATAGGCCAAGTGCCTGCTAGGTAACCTAGACAGTCCAAGTGCCCGCTAGGTTACCTACATAGTCCAAGTGCACATTCGTTAACCTAGATAGTCAAAGTGCCTGCTAGGTAACCTAAATAGTCCAAGTGCCCGCTAGGGAACCTACATAGTCCAAGTGCCCGCTAGGTAACCTAGATAGTCCAATTGCCCGTTAGCTAACCTAGATAGTCGAAGTGTCCGCTAGTTAACCTACATAGTCCAAGTGCCCGTACGTTAACGTAGATAGGCCAAGTGCCTGCTAGGTAACCTAGACAGTCCAAGTGCCCGCTAGGTTACCTACATAGTCCAAGTGCACGTTCGTTAACCTAGATAGTCCAAGTGCCCGCTGGTAACCTACCTAGTACAAAGGCCCGCTAGGTAACCTTGATAGTCCAAGTGCCTTCTAGTTAACCTAGATAGTCCAATTGCCCGTTAGCTAACCTAGATATTCGAAGTGTCCGCTAGTTAACCTACATAGTCCAAGTGCCCGCTAGTTAACCTAGATAGTCCAAGTGTCTGCTAGTAAACCTACATAGTCCAAGGGCCCGCTAGTTAATCTAGATAGTCCAAGTGCCCGCGAGTTAACCTAGATAGTCCAAGTGCCCGCTAGTTAACCTAGATCATCTAAGGGCCCGCTGGTTAACCTAGATAATCCAGCTGCCCGCTAGTTAACTTACATAGTCCAAGGGCCCTCTAGTTAACCTAGATAGTCCAAGTGCCCGCTAGGGGACGTACATAGAACAAGTGCCCGCTAGGTAACCTAGATAGTCCAAGTGCCCGCTAGGGTATGTACATAGTTCAAGTGCCCGCTAGGTAACCTAGATTGTCCAAGTGTGCGCTAGTTAACCTACATAGTCCAAGTGCCCGCTAGGTAACCTAGATAGTCCAAGGTCCTGCTAGATAACCTACATAGTCCAATGCCCGATAGGGAACCTACAAAGTCCACGTGCCCGCTGAGGAACCTATATAGTCCAAGTCCCCGATAGGGAACCTACATATTCCAAGTGCTCTTTAGGGAACCTAGATAGTCCAAGTGCCCGTAGGGAACCTATATAGTCCAAGTGCCCTCTAGGGAACCTACATAGTCAAAGTGCCCGCTAGGGAACCTGCATTGTAAAAGTGCTCGCTAATTAACCTAGATAGTCCAAGTGCCCGCTAGTTAACCTAGATAGTCGAAGTACCCGCTAGGGAACCTATATTGTTAAAGTGCCCGCTAGGGATTCTGCATTGTGCAAGTGCCCGCTAGTTAACCTAGATAGTCCAAGTGCCCGCTAGTTAACCTAGATTGTCGAAGTGCCCGATAGTTAACCTACATAGTCCAAGGTCAGCTAGTTAACCTAGATAGTCCAAGTGCCCGCTAGTTAAACTACATAGTCCAAGAACCTGCTAGTTAACCTAGATAGTCCAAGTGCCCGCTAGTTAACCTACATAGTCCAAGGGCCTGCTAGTTAACCTCGATATTCCAAGTTCCTGTTATCTAACCTAGATAATCCAAGTGCCCGCTAGGTAACCTACATAGTCCAAGGGCCCGTTAGGTAACCTAGATAGTCCAAGTGCCCGCTAAGAAACCAAGATAGTCCAAGTGCCCGTTAGGTAACCTAGATAGTCCAAGTGCCCGCTAGGTAACCTACATAGTCCAAGTTCCCGCTAGGTAACCTAGATAGTCAAAGTGCCCGTTACCTAACCTAGATAATCCAATTGCCCGCTATGCAACATACATAGTCCAAGTGCCCATTCGTTAACCTAGAAGTCCAAGTGCCCGTTAGGTCACCTACATAGTCCAAATGCCCGTTCGGTAACCTAGATAGTCCAAGTGCCCGCTAATTAACCTACATAGTCCAAGTGCCCGCTAGGTAACCTAGATAGTGCAAGTGCCCGCTAGGTAACCTACATAGTCCAAGTGCCCGCTAGTTAACCTACATAGTCCAAGTGCCCGTTCGTTAACCTAGATAGTCCAAGTGCCCGCTAGGTAACCTAGACAGTCCAAGTGCCTGCTAGGTAACTTACATAGTCCAAATGCCCGTTCGTTAACCTACATAGCCCAAGGCCCACTATTTAACCTAGATCGTCCAAGTGTCTTTGGTTAACCTACATAGTCCAAGTGCCCGCAAGGTAACCTATATAGTCCAAGTTCCAGCTATGTAACCTAGATAGTCCAAGGGCCCGCTAGTTAACCTAAATAGTCCAAGTGCCCGCTAGGTAAACTAGATAGTCCAAGTGCCCGCTAAGGAACCTACATAGTCCAAGTGCACGCTAGTTAACCCAGATAGTCCAAGTGCCCGCTAGTTAACCTAGATAGTCCAAGTGCCGCTGGGTAACCTACATAGTGCAAGTGTCCCCTAGTTAACGTACATAGTCCAAGTGCCCGCTAGGTAACCTAGATAGTGCAAGTGCTGGGAGTTAAACTACATAGTCCAAGTGCCCGCTAGGGAATATACAGAGTCTAACTGCCCGCTAGGGAACCTATGTAGTCCAAGTGCCCGCTAGGGAATCTACATAGTACAAGGGCCCGCTAGTTAACGTAGATAGTCCAAGTGCCGCTAGTTAATCTACATAGTTCATGGGCCCGCTAGTTAACCTACATAGTCCAAGTGCCTGATAGGTAACCTACATAGTCCAAGTGCCCGCAGAGGAACCTACATAGTCCAAGTGCCCGATAGGGAACCTACATATTCCAAGTGCCCGTTAGGGAACCTAGATAGTCCAAGTGCCCGCTAGGGAACCTACATAGTCAAAGTGCCCGCTAGGAAACCTGCATTGTGCAAGTGCCCGCTAGTTAACCTAGATAATCCAAGTGCCCTCTAGTTAACTTACATAGTCCAAGGTCAGCTAGTTAACCTAGATAGTCCAAGTGCCCGCTAGTTAACCTACATAGTCCAAGGTCAGCTAGTTAACCTAGATAGTCCACGTGCCCGCTAGTTAACCTACATAGTCCAAGAACCCGCTAGTTAACCTACATAGTCAATGTGCCCGCTAAGGAACCTGCATTGTAAAAGTGCCCGCTAATTAACCTAGATAGTCCAAGTGCCCGCTAGTTAACATAGATAGTCCAAGTGCCCGCTAGGGAACATACATAATCCAAGTGCCCGCTAGGTAACCTAGATAGTGCATGTGCCCGGTAGTTAACCTACATCGTCCAAGTGCCCGCTAGGTAACCTAGATAGTCCAAGGGCCCGCAAGTTAACCTACATAGTCCAAGTGCCCGGTAGTTAACTTACATAGTCCAAGTGCCCCCTCTGCAACCTACATAGTCCAAGTGCCTGCTAGGGAACCTACATAGTTCAAATGTCTGTAGGGAACATACAGAATCCAAGTTCCCGCGAGGGAATCTACATAGTCCAAGGGCCCGCTAGTTAACGTAGATAGTCCAAGTACCCGCTAGTTAACCTAGATCGTCCAAGTGCACGCTAGTTAACCTACATAGTAGTTAACCTATATAGTCCAAGTGCCCGCTAGGGAACCTCTATAGTCCAAGTGCCCGCTAGGGAACCTACATAGTCCAAGTGCCCGCTAGGGAACCTACATAGTCCAAGTGCCCGCTAGTTAACCTAGATAATCCAAATGCCCGCTAGTTAACCTAGATAGTCTAAGTGCCCGCTAGGGGACGTACATAGTCCAAGTGCCCGCTAGGTAACCTAGATAGTCCAAGTGCCCGCTAGGGTATGTACATAGTTTAAGTGCCCGCTAGGTAACCTAGATTGTCCAAGTGTGCGCTAGTTAACCTACATAGTCCAAGTGCCCGCTAGGTAACCTAGATAATCCAAGGTCCTGCTAGTTAACCTACATAGTCCAATGCCCGATAGGGAACCTACAAAGTCCAAGTGCCCGCTGAGGAACCTATATAGTCCAAGTGCCCGATAGGGAACCTACATATTCCAAGTGCCCGTTAGGGAACCTAGATAGTCCAAGTGCCCGTAGGGAACCTATATAGTGCAAGTGCACTCTAGGGAACCTAAATAGTCAAAGTGCCCGCTAGGGAACCTGCATTGTACATGTGCCCGCTAGTTAACCTAGATAGTCCAAGTGCCGCTAGGTAACCTACATAGTGCAAGTGTCCCCTAGTTAACGTACATAGTCCAAGTGCCCGCTATTTAACATAGATAGTCCAAGTGCCCTCTAGGGAACGTACATAGTCCAAGTGCCCGCTAGGTAACCTAGATAGTGCAAGTGCCCGGTAGTTAACCTACATAGTCCAAGTGCCCGCTAGGTAACCTAGATAGTCTACGGGCCCGCTAGTTAACCTACATAGTCCAAGTGCCCGGTAGTTAACTTACGTAGTTCAAGTGTCCATAAGGAACATATATAGTCCAAGTGCCCGCTAGGGAACATACAGAGTCTAAGTGCCCGCTAGGGTACCTATGTAGTCCAAGTGCCCGCTCGGAAATCTACATAGTCCAAGGGCCCGCTAGTTAACGTAGATAGTCCAATTGCCGCTAGTTAATCTACATAGTTCAAGGGCCCGCTAGTTAACCTACATAGTCCCAGTGCCTGATAGGGAACCTACATAGTCCAAGTGCCCGCAGAGGAACCTACATAGTCCAAGTGCCCGATAGGGAACCTACATATTCCAAGTGCCCGTTAGGGAAACTAGATAGTCCAAGTGCCCGCAGGGAACCTACATAGTCAAAGTGCCCGCTAGGGAACCTGCATTGTGCAAGTGCCCGCTAGTTAACCTAGATAGTCCAAGTGCCGGCTAGTTAACTTACATAGTCCAAGGTCAGCTAGTTAACCTAGATAGTCCAAGTGCCAGCTAGGTAACCTAGATAGTCCAATTGCACGCTAGGGATCCTTCATAATCCAAGTGCCTGCTAGGTAACCTAGATAGTCCAAGTGCCCGCTAGGGAAGGTACATAGTCCAAGTGTCCGCTAGGTAACCTAGAGAGTTCAAGTGCCCGCTAGTTAACCTATATAGTCCAAGTGCCCGCTAGTTAACCTAGATAGTCCAAGTGCCCGCTAGTAAATCTAGATAGTCCAAGGGCCTGCTAGTTAACCTAGATAGTCCAAGTGCCCGCTAGTTAACCTAAATCGTCCAAGTGTCCGCTAGGTAACCTACATAGTCCAAGTGCCTGCTAGGTAACCTAGATAGTTCAAGTGCCTGATACCTAACCTACATAGTCCAAGTGTCCGTTCGTTAACCTAGATAGTCCAAGTGCCCATTGAGTAACCTACATAGTCCAAGTGCCCGCCTGGTAACCTGGTTAGTCCAAGTGCCCGCTAGTTAACCTACATAGTCCAAGTGCCTTCTAGGGAGCCTACATAGTCCACGTGACCGCTAGGGAACCTACATAGTCCAAGTGCCCGCTAGGTAACCTACATAGTCCAAATGCCCGCAAGGAAACCTACATAGTCTAAATGTCTGCTAGGCAACCTACATAATACAAGTGCCCACTCTGGAACATACATAGTCCAAGTGCCCGTTAGCTAACCTAGATAGTCCAAGGGCCCGCTAGTTGACCTACATAGTCCAAGTGCCAGCTAGATAACCTACATAGTCCAAGTGCCCACTAGGTAACCTAAATAATCCAAATGCCCGCTAGGGAAACTACATAGTCCAAGTGCCCGTTAGTTAACCTAGATAGTCCAAGTGCCCGCTAGTAAACCTAGATAGTCCAAGGGCCTGCTAGTTAACCTAGATAGTCCAAGTGCCCGCTAGTTAACCTAAATCGTCCACGTGTGCGCTAGGTAACCCAGATAGTCCAAGTGCCTGATAGCTAACCTACATAGTCCAAGTGTCCGTTCGTTAACCTAGATAGTGCCCATTGGGTAACTTGGACAGTCTAGGTTACCTAGCGGGCACTTGGACTTCTAGGTTAACGAACGGTTAACTTGGACTATGTATGTTGCATAGCGGGCAATTGGACTATCTAGGTTAGGTAACGGGCACTTGGACTATCTAGGTTACCTAGCGGGAACTTGGACTATGTAGGTACCTAGCGGGCACTTGGACTATCTAGGTTTCTTAGCGGGCACTTGGACTATGTAGGTTAAATAGCGGGCACTTGGACTATATAGGTTACCTAGAGGGCCCTTGGACTATGTAGGTTACGTAGCGGGCACGTGGACTATCTAGGTTAACGAACGTGCACTTGGACTATGTAGGTAACCTAGCGGACAATTGGACAGTCTAGGTTACCTAGCGGGCACTTGGACTATATAGGTTAACGAAAGGGCACTTGGACTATGTAGGTTCCCTAGCGGGCACTTGGATTATCTAGGTAAGCTAACAGGAACTTGGAATATCTAGGTTACCTAGCGGGAACTTGGACTATGTAGGTTACATTGCGGGCACTTGTACTATCTAGGTTACCTAACTGTAACTTGGACTATGTAGGTTAACTAGCGGACACTTGGACTACCTAGGTTAACTAGTGGGCACTTGGAATATCTAGGTTAACTAGCGGGCTTTGGACTATGTAGGTTAACTAGCGGGCACTTGGACTATCTTGGTTAACTAGCGGGCACTTGGACTATCTAGGTTAACTAGCGGGCATTTGCACAATGCAGGTTCCCTAGCGGGCATTTGACTATGTAGGTTCCCTAGCGGGCACTTGGACTATATAGGTTCCCTACGGGCACTTGGACTATCTAGGTACCCTAACGGGCACTTGGAATATGTAGGTTCCCTATCGGGCAATTGGACTATGTAGGTTCCTCAGCGGGCACTTGGACTATGTAGGTTCCCTATCAGGCACTTGGACTATGTAGGTTAACTAGCGAGCACGTGGATGATCAATGTTAACTAGTGGGCACTTTGACTATCTAGGTTAACTAACGGGCAATTGGACTATCGAGGTTAATTAGCGTGCACTTGTACAATGCAGGTTCCCTAGCGGGCACATTGACTATGTAGGTTCACTACGGGCACTTGGACTATCTAGGTTCCCTAACGGGCACTTGGACTATATAGGTTCCTCAGCGGGCACTTGGACTATGTAGGCTAACTAGGGGGCCCTTGGACGACATAGGTTACCTAGCGGGTACTTGAACTATCTAGGTTAACTAGCGCGCACTTGCACTCTTTAGGTTACCTAGCGGGCACTTGGACTATGTACGTTCCCTAGCGGGCACTTGGAATATCTATGTTAACTAGCGGGCACTTGGAATATGTAGGTTAACTAGTGGACACTTGCACTATGTAGGTTACCTAGCAGGCACTTGGACTATCTAGGTTAACTAGTGTGCACTTGGATTATGTAGGTTCTTTAGCAGGCACTTGGACTATCTAGGTTACGTAGCGGGCACTTGGTATATAGGTTAACTAGCGGGCACTTGGACTATGTAGGTTAACTAGAGGACACTTGGACTATCTAGGTTAACTTGTGGGCCCTTGGACTATGTAGGTTAACTAGCGCGCACTTGGACAATCTAGGTTAACTAGCAAGCATTTGGACGATCTAGGTTAACTAGCGGGTACTTGGACTATGTAGGTTAACTAGAGGACACTTGGACTATCTAGGTTAACTTGTGGGCCCTTGGACTATGTAGGTTAACTAGCGGGCACTTGGACAATCTAGGTTAACTAGCAGGCATTTGGACGATCTAGGTTAACTAGCGGGCACTTGGACTATCAAAGTTAACAAGTGAGCCCTTGGACTATGTAGGTTAACTAGCGGGCCCTTGGACTATCTAGGTTACCTAGCGGGCACTTGGACTATCTAGGTTACCTAGCGGGCACTTGGACTATCTAGGTTACCTAGTGGGCACTTGGACTATCTAGGTTAACTAACGGGCACTTGGTATGTGCAGGTAACCTAGCGGGCACTTGGACTGTCTAGATTACCTAGCAGGCACTTGGACTTCTAGGTTAACGACGGGCACTTGGACTATGTAGGTTGCTTAGCGGGCACTTGGACTATCTAGGTTAGGTAACGGGCACTTTGAGTATCTAGGTTACCTAGCGGGAACTTGGACAATGTAAGTTACCTAGCGGGAACTTTGACTACCTAGGTTACATAGCGGGCACTTGGACTATGTAGGTTAACTAGCGAGCACTTGGACTCTAGGTTACCTAGCGGGCCCTTTGACTATGTAGGTTTCCTAGCGGGTACTTGGACTATCTAGGTTAACGAACTGGCACTTGGACTATGTATGTAACCTAGCGGGCACTTGGACAGTCTAGGTTACCTAGCGTGCACTTGGACTATCTAGGTTAACGAACGGGCACTTGGACTATATAGGTTACCTAGCGGGCACTTGGACTATGTAGGATCCCTATCGGACATTTGAACTACTTAGGCCACCTAGCGGGCACTTGGACTATCTAGGTTAACTAGCGGGAACTTGGACTATCTAGGTCAACTAGCGGGCCCTTGTACTATGTAGGTTAACTAGCGAGCACTTGGACTATCTAGGTTAACTAGCGGACCTTGGACTACGTAGGTTAACTAGCGGGCACTTGGATGATCAATGTTAACTAGCGGGGCCCTTGGACTATCTAGGTTAGCTAACGGGCACTTGGACTAAGTACGTCCCCTAGTGGGCACTTGGACACTCTAGGTTAACTAACGGGCACTAGGACTATCTAGGTTAACGAGCGGGCACTTGAACTATCTAAGTTACCTAGCTGGCACTTGGACTATGAAGGTTCCCTAGCGGGCACTTGGATTATCTAGGTTACCTAGCGGGCACTTGCACTATGAAGGTCAACTAGCGGGCCCTTGGACTATCTAGGTTAGCTAACTGGCACTTGGACTATGTAGGTTAACTAGCGGACACTTGGACTATGTAGGTTACCTAACGGGCACTTGGACTATGCAGGTAACCTAGCGGGCACTTGGACTGTCTAGGTTACCTAGCGGGCACTTGGACTTCTATGTTAACGAACGGGCACTCGGACTATGTAGGTTGCCCAGCGGGCAATTGGACGATCTAGGATAGGTAACGGGCCCTTGACTATCTAGGTTACCTAGCGGGAACTTGGACTATGTAGGTTACCTAAGGGCACTTGGACTATATAGGTTAACTAGCGGACACTTGGAAAATCTAGGTTAACTAGCGGGCACGTGGACTATCTAGGTTAACTAAGGGGCCCTTCGACTATGTAGGTTAACTAGCGGGCACTTGGACTATCGAGGTTGCCTAGGGGGCACTTGGTCTATGTACATACCCTAGCGGGCTCTTGGACTATCTGGGTTACCTAGCGGGCACTTGGACTATCTAGGTTAACTAACGGGTAATAGGACAATCTAGGTTACCTAGTGGGCACTTGGACTATGTAGGTCAACTAGCGGGCCCTTGGACTATGTAGATTAACTAGCGGGCCTTTGGACTATGTAGGTTAACTAGCGGGCACTTGGATTATCTAAGTTACCTAGCGGGCACTTGAACTATGTAGGTTAACTAGTGGGCCCTTAGACTATCTAGGTTAGCTAATGGTCACTTGGACTATGTAGGTTAATTAGCGGGTACGTGGACTATGTAGGTTCCCTAGCGGGCATTTGGACTATATAGATAACCTAGCGGGCACTTGGAATTTGTAGGTTACCTAGCGGGCACGTGGACTATCTAGGTTACCTAGCGGGCACTTGGATGATACAGGTTCCCTAGCCAGCACTAAGACTATTGGTTCCCTAACGGGCACTTGGACTATGTAGGTTCCCTAAAGGGCACTTGGACTATATAGGTTTCTATCGGGCAGTTGGACTATGTAGGTTAACTAGCGGGCACATGGACTATCTAGGTTACCTAGCGGGCACTGAGACTATCTAGGTTACCTAGCGGGCACTTGGACTATGTAGGTTAACTAGAAGGCACGTGGACTATCAAGGTTACCTAGAGGGCTCTTGGACTATGTAGGTTACCAGCGGGCACTTGGACTATCTAGGTAAACGAAAGTGCACTTGGGCTATGTAGGTAACCTAACGGGCACTTGGACTGTCTAGGTTACCTAGCGGGCACTTGGACTATCTAGGTTAACGAACGGGCACTTGGACTATCTAGATTAGCTAACGGGCAATTGGACTATCAAGGTTACCTAACGGGCACTTGGACTATGTAGGTTACCTAGCGGGCAATTGGACTATCTAGGTTACCTAGCAGGCACTTTGACTATCTTGGTTAACTAAGGGGCACTTGAACTATGTAGGTTGCCAAGCGAGCACTTGGACTATGTAGGTTCCCTAGCGGGCGCTTGGACTATGTAGGTTCCCTAGCGGGTACTTGGACTATCTAGGTTAACTAGCGGGCAATTGGACTGTCTAGGTTACCTAGTGGGCACTTGGACTATGTAGTTTACCTAGCAGGCACTTGGACTATGTAGGTTAACTAGCGGGCACTTGGACTATCTAGGTTACCTAGCGGGCACTTGAACTATGTACGTTCCATAGCGGGCACTTGGGCTATCTACATTACCTAGCGGGCACTTGGACTATGTAGGTTAACGAACGGGCACTTGGACTATGTAGGTAACCTAGAGGTCACTTGGACTGTCTAGGTTACCTAGCGGACACTTGGACTATGTAGGTTAACTAGCAGGCACTTGGACGATGTAGGTTCCCTAGGGGGCATTTGGACTATATAGGTTACCTAGCGAGCACTTGGATTATGTAGGTTGCCTAGCGGGCACTTGGACTATGTAGGTTAACTAGCGGGCACTTGGATTATCTAGGTTAACTAACAGGCACTTGAACTATGTATGTTCCAGAGCGGACAATTGGACTATGTAGGTTCCTTAGCGGGCACTTGGACTATCTAGGTTCCCTAAAGGACACTTGGACTATGTAGGTTAACTAGCGGACAATTGGATGATCTAGGCTAACTAGCGGGTACTTGGACTATCTAGGTTAACTAGGGGTTCCTTTGACTACGTAGGTTAACTAGCGGACACTTGCACTATGTAGGTTACCTAGCGGGCACTTGGACTATCTAGGTTAACTAGCAGGCCCGTGGACTATCTAGGTTACCTAGCAGGCACTTGGACTATGTAGGTTAACTAGCGGACACTTGAACGATCTAGGTTAACCAGCGGGCCCTTGCACTATGTAGGTTAACTAGCGGTCCCATGGATTATGTAGGTTTACTAGGGGGCACTTGGAATATCTAGGTTAACTAGCGGGCACTTGGACTATGTAGTTTCCCTAGCGGGCATTTGGACTATTTAGGTTGCCTAGCAGGCACTTGGACTATGTAGGTTACCTAGCGGGCTCTTGGACTGTCTAGGTTACCTAGCAGGCACTTTGACTATCTAGGTTAACTAACGGGCACTTGGACTATGTAGGTTAACTAGCGGGCACTTGGCCTGTCTAGGTCACCTAACGGGCATTTGGATTATCTAGGTTAACGAACGGGCAATAGGACAATCTAGGTTACCTAGCGGGCACTTGGGCTATGTAGGTCAACTAGCGGGCCCTTGGACTATGTAGGTTAACTAGCGGGCCTTTGGACTATGTAGGTTAACTAGCGGGCACTTGGATTATCTAAGTTACCTAGCGGGCACTTGAACTATGTAGGTTAACTAGTGGGCCCTTAGACTATCTAGGTTAGCTAATGGTCACTTGGACTATGTAGGTTAATTAGCGGGTACATGTACTATGTAGGTTCCCTAGCGGGCATTTGGACTATATAGATAACCTAGCGGGCACTTGGACTTTGTAGGTTACCTAGCGGGCACTTGGACTATCTAGGTTACCTAGCGGGCACTTGGATGATACAGGTTCCCTAGCCAGCACTAAGACTATTGGTTCCCTAACGGGCACTTGGACTATGTAGATTCCCTAAAGGGCACTTGGACTATATAGGTTTCTATCGGGCACTTGGACTATGTAGGTTAACTAGTGGGCACATGGACTATCTAGGTTACCTAGCGGGCACTGGGACTATCTAGGTTACCTAGCGAGCACTTGGACTATGTAGGTTAACGAGAAGGCACTTGGACTATCAAGGTTACCTAGCGGGCTCTTGGACTATGTAGGTTACCAGCGGGCACTTACACTATCTAGGTAAACGAAAGTGCACTTGGGCTATGTAGGTAACCTAACGGGCACTTGGACTATCTAGGTTAACGAACGGGCACTTGGATTATGTAGGTTAACTAGCGGACACTTGGACTATCTAGATTAGCTAACGGGCAATTGGACTATCAAGGTTACCTAACGGGCACTTGGAGTATGTAGGTTACCTAGCGGGCAATTGGACTATCTAGGTTACCTAGCAGGCACATTGACTATCTTGGTTAACTAAGGGGCACTTGAACTATGTAGGTTGCCAAGCGAGCACTTGGACTATGTAGGTTCCCTAGCGGGCGCTTGGACTATGTAGGTTCCCTAGCGGGTACTTGGACTGTCTAGGTTAACTAGCGGGCAATTGGACTGTCTAGGTTACCTAGTGGGCACTTGGACTATGTAGTTTACCTAGCAGGCACTTGGACTATGTAGGTTAACTAGCGGGCACTTGGACTATCTAGGTTACCTAGCGGGCACTTTGACTATGTACGTTCCCTAGCGGGCACTTGGGCTATCTACGTTAACTAGCGGGCACTTGGACTATGTAGGTTAACGAACGGGCACTTGGACTATGTAGGTAACCTAGTGGTCACTTGGACTGTCTAGGTTACCTAGCGGACACTTGGACTATGTAGGTTAACTAGCGGGCACTAGGACTATCTAGGTTACCTAGCGGGCACTTGGATTATGTAGGTTGCCTAGCGGGCACTTGGACTATGTAGGTTAACTAGCGGGCACTTGGATTATCTAGGTTAACTAACAGGCACTTGAACTATGTATGTTCCAGAGCGGACAATTGGACTATGTATGTTCCTTAGCGGGCACTTGGACTATCTAGGTTCCCTAAAGGACACTTGGACTATGTAGGTTAACTAGCGGACAATTGGATGATCTAGGCTAACTAGCGGGTACTTGGACTATCTAGGTTAACTAGGGGTTCCTTTGACTACGTAGGTTAACTATCGGACACTTGCACTATGTAGGTTACCTAGCGGGCACTTGGACTATCTAGGTTAACTAGCAGGCCCTTGGAGTATCTAGGTTACCTAGCAGGCATTTGGACTATGTAGGTTAACTAGCGGACACTTGAACGATCTAGGTTAACCAGCGGGCCCTTGCACTATGTAGGTTAACTAGCGGGCCCATGGATTATGTAGGTTTACTAGGGGGCACTTGGAATATCTAGGTTAACTAGCGAGCACTTGGACTATGTAGTTTCCCTAGCGGGCATTTGGACTATTTAGGTTGCCTAGCGGGCACTTGGACTATGTAGGTTACCTAGCGGGCTCTTGGACTGTCTAGGTTACCTAGCAGGCACTTTGACTATCTTGGTTAACTAAGGGGCACTTGAACTATGTAGGTTGCCAAGCGAGCACTTGGACTATGTAGGTTCCCTAGCGGGCGCTTGGACTATGTAGGTTCCCTAGCGGGTACTTGGACTATCTAGGTTAACTAGCGGGCAATTGGACTGTCTAGGTTACCTAGTGGGCACTTGGACTATGTAGTTTACCTAGCAGGCACTTGGACTATGTAGGTTAACTAGCGGGCACTTGGACTATCTAGGTTACCTAGCGGGCACTTGAACTATGTACGTTCCATAGCGGGCACTTGGGCTATCTACATTACCTAGCGGGCACTTGGACTATGTAGGTTAACGAACGGGCACTTGGACTATGTAGGTAACCTAGAGGTCACTTGGACTGTCTAGGTTACCTAGCGGACACTTGGACTATGTAGGTTAACTAGCAGGCACTTGGACTATGTAGGTTCCCTAGGGGGCATTTGGACTATATAGGTTACCTAGCGAGCACTTGGATTATGTAGGTTGCCTAGCGGGCACTTGGACTATGTAGGTTAACTAGCGGGCACTTGGATTATCTAGGTTAACTAACAGGCACTTGAACTATGTATGTTCCAGAGCGGACAATTGGACTATGTAGGTTCCTTAGCGGGCACTTGGACTATCTAGGTTCCCTAAAGGACACTTGGACTATGTAGGTTAACTAGCGGACAATTGGATGATCTAGGCTAACTAGCGGGTACTTGGACTATCTAGGTTAACTAGGGGTTCCTTTGACTACGTAGGTTAACTAGCGGACACTTGCACTATGTAGGTTACCTAGCGGGCACTTGGACTATCTAGGTTAACTAGCAGGCCCGTGGACTATCTAGGTTACCTAGCAGGCACTTGGACTATGTAGGTTAACTAGCGGACACTTGAACGATCTAGGTTAACCAGCGGGCCCTTGCACTATGTAGGTTAACTAGCGGTCCCATGGATTATGTAGGTTTACTAGGGGGCACTTGGAATATCTAGGTTAACTAGCGGGCACTTGGACTATGTAGTTTCCCTAGCGGGCATTTGGACTATTTAGGTTGCCTAGCAGGCACTTGGACTATGTAGGTTACCTAGCGGGCTCTTGGACTGTCTAGGTTACCTAGCAGGCACTTTGACTATCTAGGTTAACTAACGGGCACTTGGACTATGTAGGTTAACTAGCGGGCACTTGGCCTGTCTAGGTCACCTAACGGGCATTTGGATTATCTAGGTTAACGAACGGGCAATAGGACAATCTAGGTTACCTAGCGGGCACTTGGGCTATGTAGGTCAACTAGCGGGCCCTTGGACTATGTAGGTTAACTAGCGGGCCTTTGGACTATGTAGGTTAACTAGCGGGCACTTGGATTATCTAAGTTACCTAGCGGGCACTTGAACTATGTAGGTTAACTAGTGGGCCCTTAGACTATCTAGGTTAGCTAATGGTCACTTGGACTATGTAGGTTAATTAGCGGGTACATGGACTATGTAGGTTCCCTAGCGGGCATTTGGACTATATAGATAACCTAGCGGGCACTTGGACTTTGTAGGTTACCTAGCGGGCACTTGGACTATCTAGGTTACCTAGCGGGCACTTGGATGATACAGGTTCCCTAGCCAGCACTAAGACTATTGGTTCCCTAACGGGCACTTGGACTATGTAGATTCCCTAAAGGGCACTTGGACTATATAGGTTTCTATCGGGCACTTGGACTATGTAGGTTAACTAGTGGGCACATGGACTATCTAGGTTACCTAGCGGGCACTGAGACTATCTAGGTTACCTAGCGAGCACTTGGACTATGTAGGTTAACGAGAAGGCACTTGGACTATCAAGGTTACCTAGCGGGCTCTTGGACTATGTAGGTTACCAGCGGGCACTTACACTATCTAGGTAAACGAAAGTGCACTTGGGCTATGTAGGTAACCTAACGGGCACTTGGACTATCTAGGTTAACGAACGGGCACTTGGATTATGTAGGTTAACTAGCGGACACTTGGACTATCTAGATTAGCTAACGGGCAATTGGACTATCAAGGTTACCTAACGGGCACTTGGAGTATGTAGGTTACCTAGCGGGCAATTGGACTATCTAGGTTACCTAGCAGGCACATTGACTATCTTGGTTAACTAAGGGGCACTTGAACTATGTAGGTTGCCAAGCGAGCACTTGGACTATGTAGGTTCCCTATCGGGCGCTTGGACTATGTAGGTTCCCTAGCGGGTACTTGGACTGTCTAGGTTAACTAGCGGGCAATTGGACTGTCTAGGTTACCTAGTGGGCACTTGGACTATGTAGTTTACCTAGCAGGCACTTGGACTATGTAGGTTAACTAGCGGGCACTTGGACTATCTAGGTTACCTAGCGGGCACTTTGACTATGTACGTTCCCTAGCGGGCACTTGGGCTATCTACGTTAACTAGCGGGCACTTGGACTATGTAGGTTAACGAACGGGCACTTGGACTATGTAGGTAACCTAGTGGTCACTTGGACTGTCTAGGTTACCTAGCGGACACTTGGACTATGTAGGTTAACTAGCGGGCACTAGGACTATCTAGGTTACCTAGCGGGCACTTGGATTATGTAGGTTGCCTAGCGGGCACTTGGACTATGTAGGTTAACTAGCGGGCACTTGGATTATCTAGGTTAACTAACAGGCACTTGAACTATGTATGTTCCAGAGCGGACAATTGGACTATGTATGTTCCTTAGCGGGCACTTGGACTATCTAGGTTCCCTAAAGGACACTTGGACTATGTAGGTTAACTAGCGGACAATTGGATGATCTAGGCTAACTAGCGGGTACTTGGACTATCTAGGTTGACTAGGGGTTCCTTTGACTACGTAGGTTAACTATCGGACACTTGCACTATGTAGGTTACCTAGCGGGCACTTGGACTATCTAGGTTAACTAGCAGGCCCTTGGAGTATCTAGGTTACCTAGCAGGCATTTGGACTATGTAGGTTAACTAGCGGACACTTGAACGATCTAGGTTAACCAGCGGGCCCTTGCACTATGTAGGTTAACTAGCGGGCCCATGGATTATGTAGGTTTACTAGGGGGCACTTGGAATATCTAGGTTAACTAGCGAGCACTTGGACTATGTAGTTTCCCTAGCGGGCATTTGGACTATTTAGGTTGCCTAGCGGGCACTTGGACTATGTAGGTTACCTAGCGGGCTCTTGGACTGTCTAGGTTACCTAGCAGGCACTTTGACTATCTTGGTTAACTAAGGGGCACTTGAACTATGTAGGTTGCCAAGCGAGCACTTGGACTATGTAGGTTCCCTAGCGGGCGCTTGGACTATGTAGGTTCCCTAGCGGGTACTTGGACTGTCTAGGTTAACTAGCGGGCAATTGGACTGTCTAGGTTACCTAGTGGGCACTTGGACTATGTAGTTTACCTAGCAGGCACTTGGACTATGTAGGTTAACTAGCGGGCACTTGGACTATCTAGGTTACCTAGCGGGCACTTTGACTATGTACGTTCCCTAGCGGGCACTTGGGCTATCTACGTTACCTAGCGGGCACTTGGACTATGTAGGTTAACGAACGGGCACTTGGACTATGTAGGTAACCTAGAGGTCACTTGGACTGTCTAGGTTACCTAGCGGACACTTGGACTATGTAGGTTAACTAGCGGGCACGTGGACTATCTAGGTTAACTAGCGGGCACTTGGACTATGTAGGTTCCCTAGGGGGCATTTGGACTATATAGGTTACCTAGCGGGCACTTGGATTATGTAGGTTGCCTAGCGGGCACTTGGACTATGTAGGTTAACTAGCGGGCACTTGGATTATCTAGGTTAAATAACAGGCACTTGAACTATGTATGTTCCAGTGCGGACAATTGGGCTATGTAGGTTCCTTTGCGGGCACTTGGACTATCTAGGTTCCCTAAAGGACACTTGGACTATGTAGGTTAACTAGCGGACAATTGGATGATCTAGGCTAACTAGCGGGTACTTGGACTATCTAGGTTAACTAGGGGTTCCTTTGACTACGTAGGTTAACTAGCGGACACTTGCACTATGTAGGTTACCTAGCGGGCACTTGGACTATCTAGGTTAACTAGCAGGCCCTTGGACTATCTAGGTTACCTAGCAGGCACTTGGACTATGTAGGTTAACTAGCGGACACTTGAACGATCTAGGTTAACCAGCGGGCCCTTGCACTATGTAGGTTAACTAGCGGGCCCATGGATTATGTAGGTTTACTAGGGGGCACTTGGAATATCTAGGTTAACTAGCAGGCACTTGGACTATGTAGTTTCCCTAGCGGGCATTTGGACTATTTATGGTTGCCTAGCAGGCACTTGGACTATGTAGGTTACCTAGCGGGCTCTTGGACTGTCTAGGTTACCTAGCAGGCACTTTGACTATCTAGGTTAACTAACGGGCACTTGGACTATGTAGGTTAACTAGCGGGCACTTGGCCTGTCTAGGTCACCTAACGGGCATTTGGATTATCTAGGTTAACGAATGGGCAATAGGACAATCTAGGTTACCTAGCGGGCACTTGGACTATGTAGGTCAACTAGCGGGCCCTTGGACTATGTAGGTTAACTAGCGGGCCTTTGGACTATGTAGGTTAACTAGCGGGCACTTGGATTATCTAAGTTACCTAGCGGGCACATGAACTATGTAGGTTAACTAGTGGGCCCTTAGACTATCTAGGATAGCTAATGGTCACTTGGACTATGTAGGTTAATTAGCGGGTACATGGACTATGTAGGTTCCCTAGCGGGCATTTGGACTATATAGATAACCTAGCGGGCACTTGGACTTTGTAGGTTACCTAGCGGGCACTTGGACTATCTAGGTTAACTAGCGGGCACTTGGATGATACAGGTTCCCTAGCCAGCACTAAGACTATTGGTTCCCTAACGGGCACTTGGACTATGTAGATTCCCTAAAGGGCACTTGGACTATATAGGTTTCTATCGGGCACTTGGACTATGTAGGTTAACTAGTGGGCACATGGACTATCTAGGTTACCTAGCGGGCACTGAGACTATCTAGGTTACCTAGCGGGCACTTGGACTATGTAGGTTAACGAGAAGGCACTTGGACTATCAAGGTTACCTAGCGGGCTCTTTGACTATGTAGGTTACCAGCGGGCACTTACACTATCTAGGTAAACGAAAGTGCACTTGGGCTATGTAGGTAACCTAACGGGCACTTGGACTATCTAGGTTAACGAACGGGCACTTGGATTATGTAGGTTAACTAGCGGACACTTGGACTATCTAGATTAGCTAACGGACAATTGGACTATCAAGGTTACCTAACGGGCACTTGGAGTATGTAGGTTACCTAGCGGGCAATTGGACTATCTAGGTTACCTAGCAGGCACTTTGACTATCTTGGTTAACTAAGGGGCACTTGAACTATGTAGGTTGCCAAGCGAGCACTTGGACTATGTAGGTTCCCTAGCGGGCGCTTGGACTATGTAGGTTCCCTAGCGGGTACTTGGACTGTCTAGGTTAACTAGCGGGCAATTGGACTGTCTAGGTTACCTAGTGGGCACTTGGACTATGTAGTTTACCTAGCAGGCACTTGGACTATGTAGGTTAACTAGCGGGCACTTGGACTATCTAGGTTACCTAGCGGGCACTTTGACTATGTACGTTCCCTAGCGGGCACTTGGGCTATCTACGTTAACTAGCGGGCACTTGGACTATGTAGGTTAACGAACGGGCACTTGGACTATGTAGGTAACCTAGTGGTCACTTGGACTGTCTAGGTTACCTAGCGGACACTTGGACTATGTAGGTTAACTAGCGTGCACTAGGACTATCTAGGTTACCTAGCGGGCACTTGGATTATGTAGGTTGCCTAGCGGGCACTTGGACTATGTAGGTTAACTAGCGGGCACTTGGATTATCTAGGTTAACTAACAGGCACTTGAACTATGTATGTTCCAGAGCGGACAATTGGACTATGTATGTTCCTTAGCGGGCACTTGGACTATCTAGGTTCCCTAAAGGACACTTGGACTATGTAGGTTAACTAGCGGACAATTGGATGATCTAGGCTAACTAGCGGGTACTTGGACTATCTAGGTTAACTAGGGGTTCCTTTGACTACGTAGGTTAACTATCGGACACTTGCACTATGTAGGTTACCTAGCGGGCACTTGGACTATCTAGGTTAACTAGCAGGCCCTTGGAGTATCTAGGTTACCTAGCAGGCATTTGGACTATGTAGGTTAACTAGCGGACACTTGAACGATCTAGGTTAACCAGCGGGCCCTTGCACTATGTAGGTTAACTAGCGGGCCCATGGATTATGTAGGTTTACTAGGGGGCACTTGGAATATCTAGGTTAACTAGCGAGCACTTGGACTATGTAGTTTCCCGAGCGGGCATTTGGACTATTTAGGTTGCCTAGCGGGCACTTGGACTATGTAGGTTACCTAGCGGGCTCTTGGACTGTCTAGGTTACCTAGCAGGCACTTTGACTATCTTGGTTAACTAAGGGGCACTTGAACTATGTAGGTTGCCAAGCGAGCACTTCGACTATGTAGGTTCCCTAGCGGGTGCTTGGACTATGTAGGTTCCCTAGCGGGTACTTGGACTGTCTAGGTTAACTAGCGGGCAATTGGACTGTCTAGGTTACCTAGTGGGCACTTGGACTATGTAGTTTACCTAGCAGGCACTTGGACTATGTAGGTTAACTAGCGGGCACTTGGACTATCTAGGTTACCTAGCGGGCACTTTGACTATGTACGTTCCCTAGCGGGCACTTGGGCTATCTACGTTACCTAGCGGGCACTTGGACTATGTAGGTTAACGAACGGGCACTTGGACTATGTAGGTAACCTAGAGGTCACTTGGACTGTCTAGGTTACCTAGCGGACACTTGGACTATGTAGGTTAACTAGCGGGCACGTGGACTATCTAGGTTAACTAGCGGGCAATTGGACTATGTAGGTTCCCTAGGGGGCATTTGGACTATATAGGTTACCTAGCGGGCACTTGGATTATGTAGGTTGCCTAGCGGGCACTTGGACTATGTAGGTTAACTAGCGGGCACTTGGATTATCTAGGTTAAATAACAGGCACTTGAACTATGTATGTTCCAGTGCGGACAATTGGGCTATGTAGGTTCCTTAGCGGGCACTTGGACTATCTAGGTTCCCTAAAGGACACTTGGACTATGTAGGTTAACTAGCGGACAATTTGATGATCTAGGTTAACTAGCGGGCACGTGGACTATCTAGGTTAACAAGCGGGCACTTGTACTATGTAGGTTCCCTAGGGGGCATTTGGACTATATAGGTTACCTAGCGGGCACTTGGATTATGTAGGTTGCCTAGCGGGCACTTGGACTATGTAGGTTAACTAGCGGGCACTTGGATTATCTAGGTTAAATAACAGGCACTTGAACTATGTATGTTCCAGAGCGGACAATTGGGCTATGTAGGTTCCTTAGCGGGCACTTGGACTATCTAGGTTCCCTAAAGGACACTTGGACTATGTAGGTTAACTAGCGGACAATTTGATGATCTAGGTTAACCAGCGGGTACTTGGACTATCTAGGTTAACTAGGGGTTCCTTGGACTACGTAGGTTAACTAGCGGACACTTGCACTATGTAGGTTACCTAGCGTGCACTTGGACTATCTAGGTTAACTAGCAGGCCTTGGACTATCTAGGTTACCTAGCAGGCACTTGGACTATGTAGGTTAACTAGCGGGCCTTTGCACTCTCTAGGTTACCTAGCGGGCACTTGGACTATGTACCTTCCCTAGCGGGCACTTGGACTATCTAGGTTACCTAGCAGGCACTTGGACTATGTAGGTTAACTAGCGGACACCTGCAATATGTAGGTTACCTAGCAGGCACTTGGACTATGTAGGTTAACTAGCGGACACTTTCACGATCTAGGTTAACTAGCGGGCCCTTGCACTATGTAGGTTAACTTGCGGGCCCATGGATTATGTAGGTTTACTAGGGGGCACTTGGAATATCTAGGTTAACTAGCGGACACTTGGACTATGTAGTTTCCCTAGCGGACATTTGGACTATTTAGGTTACCTAGCGGGCAATTGGACTATGTAGCTTATCTAGCGGGCAATTGGACTATCTAGGTTACCTAGCAGGCACTTTGACTATCTAGGTTAACTAACGGGCACTTGGACTATGTAGGGTAACTAGCGGGCACATGGACTGTCTAGGTCACCTAACGGGCACTTGGATTATCTAGGTTAACGAACGGGCACTTGGACTATGTAGGTTACCTTGCCACCACTTGGACTATCTAGGTTAGCTAAAAGGCACGTGGACTATCTAGGTTCCCTAGCGGGCACTTGTACTATCTAGGTTACCTAGCTGGCACTTGGACTATGTAGGTCAACTAGCGGGCCCTTGGACTATCTAGGTTAGCTAACGGGCACTTGGACTATGTATGTTCCAGAGTGGGCACTTGGATTATGTAGGTTGCCTAGCGGACATTTAGACTATGTAGGTTTCCTTGCGGGCATTTGGACTATGTAGGTTCCCTAGCGGTCACGTGGACTATGTAGGCTCTCTAGAAGGCACTTGGACTATGTAGGTTAACTAGCGGGCACTTGGACTAACCAGGTTACCAAGCGGGCACTTGGACTATGTAGGTTACCCAATGGGCACTTGGACTATCTAGGTTAACGAACGGACACTTGGACTATGTAGGTTAGGTATCAGGCACTTGGACTATCTAGGTTACCTAGCAGGCACTTGGACTATGTAGATTACCTAGCGGACACTTGGACGATTTAGGTTAACTAGCGGGCACTTGGACTATCTAGGTTAACTAGCAGGCCCTTGGACTATCTAGGTTTACTAGCGGGCACTTGGACTATCTAGGTTAACTAGCGGGCACTTGGACTATGTAGGTTAACTAGCGGGCAGTTGCACTCTCTCGGTTACCTAGCGGACACTTGGACTATGTACCTTCCCTAGCGGGCACTTGGACTATCTAGGTTACCTAGCAGGCACTTGGATTATGAAGGATCCCTAGCGGGCAATTGGACTATCTAGGTTACCTAGCTGGCACTTGGACTATGTAGGTTAACTAGCGGACACTTGCACGATCTAGGTTAACTAGCGGGCCCTTGCACTATGTAGGTTAACTAGCTGGCCCATGGATTATGTAGGTTTACTAGGGGGCAGTTGGACTATCTAGGTTAACTAGCGGGCACTTGGACTATGTAGTTTCCCTAGCGGGCATTTGGACTATTTAGGTTGCCTAGCGGGCACTTGGACTATGTAGGTTACCTGGCGGGCACTTGGACTATCTAGGTTACCTAGCAGGCACTTTGACTATCTAGGTTAACTAACAGGCACGTGGACTATGTAGGGTAAATAGCGGGCACTTGGACTGTCTAGGTTACCTAACGGGCACTTGGACTATCTAGGTCACCTAACGGGCACTTGGATTATCTAGGTTAACGAACGGGCACTTGGACTATGGAGGTTACCTAGCCACCACTTGGACTATCTAGGTTAGCTAAAATGCACTTGGACTATCTAGGTTCCCTAGCGGGCACTTGTACTATCTAGGTTACCTAGCTGGCACTTGGACTATGTAGGTCAACTAGCGGGCCATTGGACTATCTAGGTTAGCTAACGAGCACTTGGACTATGTATGTTCCAGAGCGGGCACTTTGATTATGTTGGTTGCCTAGAGGACATTTAGACTATATAGGTTCCCTAACGGGCACTTGGACTATGTAGGTTCCCTAGCTGTCATGTGGACAATGTAGGCTCCCTAGAAGGCACTTGGACTATGTAGGTTATCTAGCGGGCACTTGGACTAACCAGGTTACCAGGCGGGCACTTGGACTATGTAGGTTACCCAATGGGCACTTGGACTATCTAGGTTAACGAACGGACACTTGGACTATGTAGGTTAGCTATCAGGCACTTGGACTATCTAGGTTACCTAGCAGGCACTTGGACTATGTAGGTTACCTAGCGGACACTTGGACGATTTAAGTTAACTAGCGGGCACTTGGACTATGTAGGTTACCCAATGGGCACTTGGACTATCTAGGTTAACGAACGGACACTTGGACTATGTAGGTTAGCTATCAGGCACTTGGACTATCTAGGTTACCTAGCGGACACTTGGACGATTTAGGTTAACTAGCGGGCACTTGGATTATCTAGGTTAACTAGCAGGCCCTTGGACTATCTAGGTTTACTAGCGGGCACTTGGACTATCTAGGTTAACTAACGGGCACTTGGTATGTGCAGGTAACCTAGCGGGCACTTGGACTGTCTAGGTTACCTAGCGGGCACTTGGACTTCTAGGTTAACGACGGGGACTTGGAATATGTAGGTTGCTTAGCGGGCACTTGGACTATCTAGGTTAGGTAACGGGCACTTTGAGTATCTAGGTTATCAAGCAGGAACTTGGACAATGTAAGTTACCTAGCGGGCACTTTGACTATCTTGGTTACATAGCGGGCACTTGGACTATGTAGGTTTACTAGCGAGCACTTGGACTCTAGGTTACCTAGCGGGCCCTTTGACTATGTAGGTTTCCTAGCGGGTACTTGGACTATCTAGGTTAACGAACGGGCACTTGGACTATGTAGGTAACCTAGCGGGCACTTGGACAGTCTAGGTTACCTAGCGTGCACTTGCACTATCTAGGTTAACGAACGGGCACTTGGACTATATAGGTTACCTAGCGGGCACTTGGACTATGTAGGATCCCTATCGGACATTTGAACTACTTACGCTACCTAGCGGGCACTTGGACTATCTAGGTTAACTAGCGGGCACTTGGACTATCTAGGTCAACTAGCGGGCCCTTGTACTATGTAGGTTAACTAGCGAGCACTTGGACTATCTAGGTTAACTAGCGGACCATGGACTACGTAGGTTAACTAGCGGGCACTTGGATGATCAATGTTAACTAGCGGGGCCCTTGGACTATCTAGGTTAGCTAACGGGCACTTGGACAAAGTACGTCCCCTCGTGGGCACTTGGACACTCTAGGTTAACTAACGGGCACTAGGACTATCTAGGTTAACGAGCGGGAACTTGGACTATCTAAGTTACCTAGCTGGCACTTGGACTATGAAGGTTCCCTAGCGGGCACTTGGATTATCTAGGTTACCTAGCGGGCACTGGGACTATGTAGGTCAACTAGCGGGCCTTTGGACTATCTAGGTTAGCTAACTGGCACTTGGACTATGTAGGTTATCTAGCGGACACTTGGACTATGTAGGTTAACTAACGGGCACTTGGACTATGCAGGTAACCTAGCGGGCACTTGGACTGTCTAGGTTACCTAGCGGGCACTTGGACTTCTATGTTAATGAACGGGCACTCGGACTATGTAGGTTGCCCAGCGGGCAATTGGACGATCTAGGATAAGAAACGGGCCCTTAACTATCTAGGTTACCTAGCGGGAACTTGGACTTTGTAGGTTACCTAAGGGCACATGGACTATGTAGGTGACCTAGCGGGCACTTGGACAGTCTAGGTTACCTAGCGTGCACTTGGACTATCTAGGTTAACGAACGGGCACTTGGACTATATAGGTTACCTAGCGGGCACTTGGACTATGTAGGATCCCTATCGGACATTTGGACTACTTAGGCCACCTAGCGGGCACTTGGACTATCTAGGTTAACTAGCGGGCACATGGACTATCTAGGTCAACTAGCGGACACTTGGACAATCTAGGTTAACTAGCAGGCACGTGGACTATCTAGGTTAACTAAGGGGCCCTTCGACTATGTAGGTTAACTAGCGGGCACTTGGACTATCTAGGTTACCTAGCGGGCACTTGGTCTATGTACATACCCTAGCGGGCACTTGGACTATCTGGGTTACCTAGCAGGCACTTGGACTATCTAGGTTAACTAACGGGCAATAGGACAATCTAGGTTACCTTGCGGGCACTTGGACTATGTAGGTCAACTAGCGGGCCCTTGGACTATGTAGGTTACCAGCGGGCACTTGGACAATCTAGGTAAACGAAAGTGCACTTGGGCTATGTAGGTAACCTAACGGGCACTTGGACTGTCTAGGTTACCTAGCGGGCACTTGGACTATCTAGGTTACCTAGCGGGCACTTGGTCTATGTACATACCCTAGCGGGCACTTGGACTATCTGGGTTAACTAACGGGCAATAGGACAATCTAGGTTACCTAGCGGGCACTTGGACTATGTAGGTAACCTAGCGGGCATTTGGACTATGTAGGTTAACTAGCGGGCCTTTGGACTATGTAGGTTAACTAGCGGGCACTTGGATTATCTAAGTTACATAGCGGGCACTTGAACTATGTAGGTTAACTAGTGGGCCCTTAGACTATCTAGGTTAGCTAATGGTCACTTGGACTATGTAGGTTAATTAGCGGGTACGTGGACTATGTAGGTTTCCTAGCGGGCATTTGGACTATATAGATAACCTAGCGGGCACTTGGACTTTGTAGGTTACCTAGCGGGCACTTGGACTATCTAGGTTACCTAGCGGGCAATTGGACGATCTAGGATAGGTAACGGGCCCTTGACTATCTAGGTTACCTAGCGGGAACTTGGACGATGTAGGTTACCTAAGGGCACTTGGACTATGTAGGTTAACTAGCGGACACTTGGACAATCTAGGTTTACTAGCGGGCACGTGGACTATCTAGGTTAACTAAGGGGCCCTTCGACTATGTAGGTTAACTAGCGGGCACTTGGACTATCTAGGTTACCTAGCGGGCACTTGGTCTATGTACAAACCCTAGCGGGCACTTGGACTATCTAGGTTAACTAACGGGCAATAGGACAATCTAGGTTACCTAGCGGGCCCTTGGACTATGTAGGGTAACTAGCGGGCCTTTGGACTATGTAGGTTAACTAGCGGGCACTTGGATTATCTAAGTTACCTAGCGGGCACTTGAACTATGTAGGTTAACTAGTGGGCCCTTAGACTATCTAGTTTAGCTAATGGTCACTTGGACTATGTAGGTTAATTAGCGGGTACGTGGACTATTTAGGTTTCCTAGCGGGCATTTGGACTATATAGATAACCTAGCGGGCACTTGGACTTTGTAGGTTACCTAGCGGGCACTTGGACTATCTAGGTTACCTAGCAGGCACTTGGATGATACAGGTTCCCTAGCCAGCACTAAGACTATTGGTTCCCTAACGGGCACTTGGACTATGTAGGTTCCCTAAAAGGCACTTGGACAATATAGGTTTCTATCGGGCACTTGGACTATGTAGGTTAACTAGCGGGCACATGGACTATCTAGGTTACGTAGCGGGCACTGAGACTATTTAGGTTACCTAGCGGGCACTTGGACTATGTAGGTTATCTAGCGGGCACTTGGACTATCTAGGTTACCTAGTTGGCACTTTGACTATCTAGGTTAACTAACGGGCACTTGGACTATGTAGGGTAACTAGCGGGCACTTGGACTGTCTAGGTCACCTAAGGGGCACTTGGATTATCTAGGTTAACGAACGGGCACTTGGACTATGTAGGTTACCTTGCCACCACTTGGACTATCTAGGTTAGCTAACAGGCACTTGGACTATCTAGGTACCCTAGCGGGCACTTGTACTATCTAGGTTACCTAGCTGGCACTTGGACTATGTAGGTCAACTAGCGGGCCCTTGGACTATCTAGGTTAGCTAACGGGCACTTGGACTATGTATGTTCCTGAGTGGGCACTTGGATTATGTAGGTTGCCTAGCGGACATTTAGACTATGTAGGTTTCCTTGCGGGCATTTGGACTATGTAGGTTCCCTAGCGGTCATGTGGACTATGTAGGCTCCCTGGAAGGCACTTGGACTATGTAGGTTATCTAGCGGGCACTTGGACTAACCAGGTTACCAAGCGGGCACTTGGACTATGTAGGTTACCCAATGGGCACTTGGACTATCTAGGTTAACGAACGGACACTTGGACTATGTAGGTTAGCTATCAGGCACTTGGACTATCTAGGTTACCTAGCAGGCACTTGGACTATGTAGGTTACCTAGCGGACACTTGGACGATTTAAGTTAACTACCGGGAACTTGGACTATCTAGGTTAACTAGCAGGCCCTTGGACTATCTAGGTTTACTAGCGGGCACTTGGACTATCTAGGTTAACTAGCGGGCACTTGGACTATGTAGGTTAACTAGCGGGCACTTGCACTCTCTAGGTTACCTAGCGGACACTTGGACTATGTACCTTCCCTAGCGGGCACTTGGACTATCTAGGTTACCTAGCAGGCACTTGGATTATGAAGGATCCCTAGCGGGCAATTGGACTATCTAGGTTCCCTAGTTGGCACTTGGACTATGTAGGATAACTAGCGGACACTTGCACGATCTAGGTTAACAAGCGGGCCCTTGCACTATGTAGGTTAACTAGCTGGCCCATGGATTATGTAGGTTTACTAGGGGGCACTTGAACTATCTAGGTTAACTAGCGGGCACTTGGACTATGTAGTTTCCCTAGCGGGCATTTGGACTATTTAGGTTGCCTAGCGGGCACTTGGACTATGTAGGTTACCTGGCGGGCACTTGGACTATCTAGGTTACCTAGCAGGCACTTTGACTATCTAGGTTAACTAACGGGCACGTGGACTATGTAGGGTAACTAGCGGGCACTTGGACTGTCTAGGTCACCTAACGGGCACTTGGATTATCTAGGTTAACGAACGGGCACTTGGACTATGTAGGTTACCTAGCCACTACTTGGACTATCTAGGTTAGCTAAAAGGCACTTGGACTATCTAGGTTCCCTAGCGGGCACTTGTACTATCTAGGTTACCTAGCTGGCACTTGGACTATGTAGGTCAACTAGCGGGCCCTTGGACTATCTAGGTTAGCTAACGGGCACTTGGACTGTGTATGTTCCAGAGCGGGCACTTGGATTATGTAGGTTGCCTAGCGGACATTTAGACTATATAGGTTTCCTTGTGGGCATTTGGACTATGTAGGTTCCCTAGCGGTCACGTGGACTATATAGGCTCCTTAGAAGGCACTTGGACTATGTAGGTTATCTAGCGGGCACTTGGACTAACCAGGTTACCAGGCGGGCACTTGGACTATGTAGGTTACCCAATGGGCACTTGGACTATCTAGGTTAACGAACGGACACTTGGACTATGTAGGTTAGCTATCAGGCACTTGGACTATCTAGGTTACCTAGCAGGCACTTGGACTATGTAGGTTACCTAGCGGACACTTGGACGATTTAGGTTAACTAGCGGGCACTTGGACTATCTAGGTTAACTAGCAGGCCCTTGGACTATCTAGGTTTACTAGCGGGCACTTGGACTATCTAGGTTAAGTAGCGGGCACTTGGACTATGTAGGTTAACTAGCGGGCACTTGCACTCTCTAGGTTACCTAGCGGACACTTGGACTATGTACCTTCCCTAGCGGCCACTTGGACTATCTAGGTTACCTAGCAGGCACTTGGATTATGAAGGATCCCTAGCGGGCAATTGGACTATCTAGGTTACCTAGCTGGCACTTGGACTATGTAGGTTAACTAGCGGACACTTGCACGATCTAGGTTAACTAGCGGGCCCTTGCACTATGTAGGTTAACTAGCTGGCCCATGGATTATGTAGGTTTACTAGGGGGCACTTGGACTATCTAGGTTAACTAGCGGGCACTTGGACTATGTAGTTTCCCTAGCGGGCATTTGGACTATTTAGGTTGCCTAGCGGGCATTTGGACTATGTAGGTTACATGGCGGGCACTTGGACTATCTAGGTTACCTAGCAGGAACTTTGACTATCTAGGTTAACTAACGGGCACGTGGACTATGTAGGGTAACTAGCGGGCACTTGGACTGTCTAGGTCACCTAACGGGCACTTGGATTATCTAGGTTAACGAACAGGCACTTGGACTATGTAGGTTACCTAGCCACCACTTGGACTATCTAGGTTAGCTAAAAGGCACTTGGACTATCTAGGTTCCCTAGCGGGCACTAGGTTACCTAGCTGGCACTTGGACTATGTAGGTCAACTAGCGGGCCCTTGGACTATCTAGGTTAGCTAACGGGCACTTGGACTATGTATGTTCCAGAGCGGGCACTTTGATTATGTAGGTTGCCTAGAGGACATTTAGACTATATAGGTTCCCTAACGGGCACTTGGACTATGTAGGTTCCCTAGCGGTCACGTGGACAATGTAGGCTCCCTAGAAGGCACTTGGACTATGTAGGTTACCTAGCGGCCACTTGGACTATGTAGGTTACCCAATGGGCACTTGGACTATCTAGGTTTACTAGCGGGCACTTGGACTATCTAGGTTAACTAACGGGCACTTGGTATGTGCAGGTAACCTAGCGGGCACTTGGACTGTCTAGGTTACCTAGCGGGCACTTGGACTTCTAGGTTAACGACGGGCACTTGGACTATGTAGGTTGCTTAGCGGGCACTTGGACTATCTAGGTTAGGTAACGGGCACTTTGAGTATCTAGGTTACCTAGCGGGAACTTGGACAATGTAAGTTACCTAGCGGGAACTTTGACTATCTAGGTTACATAGCGGGCACTTGGACTATGTAGGTTAACTAGCGAGCACTTGGACTCTAGGTTACCTAGCGGGCCCTTTGACTATGTAGTTTTCTTAGCGGGTACTTGGACTATCTCGGTTAACGAACGGGCACTTGGATTATGTAGGTAACCTAGCGGGCACTTGGACAGTCTAGGTTACCTAGCGTGCACTAGCACTATCTAGGTTAGCGAACGGGCACTTGGACTATATAGGTTACCTAGCGGGCACTTGGACTATGTAGGATCCCTATCGGACATTTGAACTACTTACGCTACCTAGCGGGCACTTGGACTATCTAGGTTAACTAGCGGGCACTTGGACTATCTAGGTCAACTAGCGGGCCCTTGTACTATGTAGGTTAACTAGCGAGCACTTGGACTATCTAGGTTAACTAGCGGACCTTGGACTACGTAGGTTAACTAGCGGGCACTTGGATGATCAATGTTAACTAGCGGGGCCCTTCGACTATCTAGGTTAGCTAACGGGCACTTGGACTAAGTACGTCCCCTCGTGGGCACTTGGACACTCTAGGTTAACTAACGGGCACTAGGACTATCTAGGTTAACGAGCGGGCACTTGGACTATCTAAGATACCTAGCTGGCACTTGGACTATGAAGGTACCCTAGCGGGCACTTGGATTATCTAGGTTACCTAGCGGGCACTTGGACTATGTAGGTCAACTAGCAGGCCCTTGGACTATCTAGGTTAGCTAACTGGCACTTGGACTATGTAGGTTAACTAGCGGACACTTGGACTATGTAGGTTAACTAACGGGCACTTGGACTATGCAGGTAACCTAGCGGGCACTTGGACTTCTATGTTAACGAACGGGCACTCGGACTATGTAGGTTGCCCAGCGGGCAATTGGACAATCTAGGATAGGTATCGGGCCCTTGACTATCTAGGTTACCTAGCGGGAACTTGGACTTTGTATGTTACCTAAGGGCACTTGGAATATGTATGTAACCTAGCGGGCACTTGGACAGTCTAGGTTACCTAGCGTGCACTTGGACTATCTAGGTTAACGAACGGGCACTTGGACTATATAGGTTACCTAGCGGGCACTTGGACTATGTAGGATCCCTATCGGACATTTGGACTACTTAGGCCACCTAGCGGGCACTTGGACTATCTAGGTTAACTAGCGGGCACTTGGACTATCTAGGTCAACTAGCGGACACTTGGACAATCTAGGTTAACTAGCGGGCACATGGACTATCTAGGTTAACTAAGGGGCCCTTCGACTATGTAGGTTAACTAGCGGGCACTTGGACTATCTAGGTTACCTTGCGGGCACTTGGTCTATGTACATACCCTAGCGGGCACTTGGACTATCTGGGTTACCTAGCGGGCACTTGGACTATCTAGGTTAACTAACGGGCAATAGGACAATCTAGGTTACCTAGCGGGCACTTGGACTATGTAGGTCAACTAGCGGGCCCTTGGACTATGTAGGTTAACTAGCGGGCCTTTGGACTATGTAGGTTAACTAGCGGACACTTGGATTATCTAAGTTACCTAGCGGGCACGTGAACTATGTAGGTTAACTAGTGGGCCCTTAGACTATCTAGGTTAGCTAATGGTCACTTGGACTATGTAGGTTAATTAGCGGGTACGTGGACTATGTAGGTTCCCTAGCGGGCATTTGGACTATAGAGATAACCTAGCGGGCACTTGGACTTTGTAGGTTACCTAGCGGGCACTTGGACTATCTAGGTTACCTAGCGGGCACTTGGATGATACAGGTTCCCTAGCCAGCACTAAGACTATTGGTTCCCTAACGGGCACTTGGACTATGTAGGTTCCCTAAAGGGCACTTGGACTATATAGGTTTCTATCGGGCATTTGGACTATGTAGGTTAACTAGCCGGCACATGGACTATCTAGGTTACTTAGCGGGCACTGAGACTATCTAGGTTACCCAGCGGGCACTTGGACTATGTAGGTTAACTAGAAGGCACTTGGACTATCAAGGTTACCTAGCGGGCTCTTGGACTATGTAGGTTACCTAGCGGGCACTTGGACTATCTAGGTAAACGAAAGTGCACTTGGGCTATGTAGGTAACCTAACGGGCACTTGGACTGTCTAGGTTACCTAGCAGGCACTTGGATTATCTAGGTTACCTAGCGGGCACTTGGTCTATGTACATACCCTAGCGGGCACTTCGACTATCTGGGTTAACTAACGGGCAATAGGACAAACTAGGTTACCTAGCGGGCACTTGAACTATGTAGGTTAACTAGTGGGCACTTGGACTATCTAGGTTAACGAACGGGCACTTGGACTATGTAGGTTAACTTGCGGACACTTGGACTATCTAGATTAGCTAACGGGCAATTGGACTATCAAGGTTACCTAACGGGCACTTGGACTATGTAGGTTCCCTAGCGGGCAATTGGACTATCTAGGTTACCTAGCAGGCACTTTGACTATCTTGGTTAACTAAGGGGCACTTGAACTATGTAGGTTGCCAAGCGAGCACTTGGAGTATGTAGGTTCCCTAGCGGGCGCTTGGACTATGTAGGTTCAATAGCGGGTACTTGGACTGTCTAGGTTAACTAGCGGGCAATTGGACTGTCTAGGTTACCTAGTGGGCACTTGGACTATGTAGTTTACCTAGCAGGCACTTGGACTATGTAGGTTAACTAGCGGGCACTTGGACTATCTAGGTTACCTAGCGGGCACTTGGACTATGTACGTTCCCTAGCGGGCACTTGGGCTATCTACGTTACCTAGCGGGCACTTGGACTATGTAGGTTAACGAACGGGCACTTGGACTATGTAGGTAACCTAGTGGTCACTTGGACTGTCTAGGTTACCTAGCGGACACTTGAACTATGTAGGTTAACTAGCGTGCACGTGGACTCTCTAGGTTAACTAGCGGGCACTTGGACAATGTAGGTTCCCTAGCGGGCATTTGGACTATACAGGTTACCTAGCGGGCACTTGGATTATGTAGGTTGCCTAGCGGGCACTTGGACTATGTAGGTTAACTAGCGGGCACTTGGATTATCTAGGTTAACTAACAGGCACTTGAACTACGTATGTTCCAGAGCGGACAATTGGACTATGTAGGTTCCTTAGCGGGCACATGGACTATCTAGTTTCCCTAAAGGACACTTGGACTATGTAGGTTAACTATCGGACAATTGGATGATCTAGGTTAACTAGCGGGTACTTGGACTATCTAGGTTAACTTGGGATTCCTTGGACTACGTAGGTTAACTAGCAGACACTAGCACTATGTAGGTTACCTAGCGTGCACTTGGACTATCTAGGTTAACTAGCAGGCCCTTGGACTATCTAGGTTACCTAGCAGGCACTTGGACTATGTAGGTTAAGTAGCGGGCATTTGCACTCTCTAGGTTACCTAGCGGGCTCTTGGACTCTGTACATTACCTAGCGGGCACTTGGACTATCTATGTTAACTAGCGGGCACTTGGACTATGTAGGTTACCTAGCGGACACCTGCACTATGTAGGTTACCTAGCGGGCACTTGGACTATGTAGGTTAACTAGCGGACACTTGTACGATCTAGGTTAACTAGCGGGCCCTTGGACTATCTAGGTTTACTAGCGGGCACTTGGACTATCTAGGTTAACTAACGGGCACTTGGACTATCTAGGTTAACGAACGGGCACTTGATATGTGCAGGTAACCTAGCGGGCACTTGGACTGTCTAGGTTACCTAGCGGGCACTTGGATTATCTAGGTTACCTAGCGGGCACTTGGACTATGTAGGTCAACTAGCGGGCCCTTGGACTATCTAGGTTAGCTAATTGGCATTGGACTATGTAGGTTAACTAGAGGACCCTTGGAGTATGTAGGTTACCTAACGGGCACTTGGACTATGCAGGTAACCTAGCGGGCACTTGGACTGTCTAGGTTACCTAGCGGGCACTTGGACTTCTATGTTAACGAACGGGCACTCGGACTATGTAGGTTGCCCAGCGGGCAATTGGACTATCTAGGTTACCTAGCAGGCACTTTGACTATCTAGGTTAACTAACGGGCACTTGGACTATGTAGGGTAACTAGCGGGCACTTGGACTGTCTAGGTTACCTAACGGGCACTTGGATTATCTAGGTTAACGAACGGGCACGTGGACTATGTAGGTTACCTAGCCACCACTTGGACTATCTAGGTTAGCTAAAAGGCAATTGGACTATCTAGGTCCCCTAGCGGACACTTGTACTATCTAGATTACGCAGCTGGAACTTGGACTATGTAGGTCAACTAGCGGGCCCTTGGACTATCTAGGTTAGCTAACGGGCACTTGGACTATGTATGTTCCAGAGCGGGCACTTGGATTATGTAGGTTGCCTAGCGGACATTTAGACTATGTAGGTTTCCTTGCGGGCATTTGGACTATGTAGGTTACCTAGCGGTCACGTGGACTATGTAGGCTCCCTAGAAGGCACTTGGACTATGTAGGTTAACTAGCGGGCACTTGGACTATGTATGTTACCCAATGGGCACTTGGACTATCTAGGTTACCTAGCGGGCACTTGGTCTATGTACATACCCTAGCGGGCACTTGGACTATCTGGGTTAACTAACGGGCAATAGGACAATCTAGGTTACCTAGCGGGCACTTGGACTATGTAGGTAACCTTGCGGGCATTTGGACTATGTAGGTTACCTAGCGGGCACTTGGACTATGTAGATTCCCTAACGGGCACTTGGACTATGTAGGTTCCCTAGCGGTCACGTGGACTATGTAGGCTCCCTAGAAGGCACTTGGACTATGTAGGTTAACTAGCGGGCACTTGGACTATGTATGTTACCCAATGGGCACTTGGACTATCTAGGTTAACGAACGGACACTTGGACTATGTAGGTTAGCTATCAGGCACTTGGACTATCTAGGTTACCTAGCGGACACTTGGACGATTTAGGTTAACTAGCGGGCACTTGGACTATCTACGTTAACAAGCAGGCCCTTGGACTATCTAGGTTTACTAGCGGGCACTTGGACTATCTAGGTTAACTAACGGGCACTTGGACTATCTAGGTTAACGAACGGGCACTTGGTATGTGCAGGTAACCTAGCGGGTACTTGGACTGTCTAGGTTACCTAGCGGGCACTTGGACTTCTAGGTTAACGACGGGCACTTGGACTATGTAGGTTGCTTAGCGGGCACTTGGACTATCTAGGTTAGGTAACGGGCATTTGAGTATCTAGGTTACCTAGCGGGAACTTGGACAATGTAAGTTACCTAGTGGGCACTTTGACTATCTAGGTTACATAGCGGGCACTTGGACTATGTAGGTTAACTAGCGAGTACTTGGATTCTAGGTTACCGAGCGGGGCCTTTGACTATGTAGGTTTCCTAGCGGGTCCTTCGACTATCTAGGTTAACGAACGGGCACTTGGACTATGTAGGTAACCTAGCAGGCACTTGGACAGTCTAGGTTACCTAGCGTGCACTTGGACTATCTAGGTTAACGAACGGGCACTTGGACTATGTAGGTAACCTAGCGGGCACTTGGACAGTCTAGGTTACCTAGCGGGCACTTGGACTATGTAGGATCCCTATCGAACATTTGGACTACTTAGGCCACCTAGCGGGCACTTGGACTATCTAGGTTAACTAGCGGGCACTTGGATGATCAATGTTAACTAGCGGGGCCCTTGGACTATCTAGGTTAGCTAACGGGCACATGGACTAAGTACGTACCCTCGTGGGCACTTGGACACTCTAGGTTACCTAACGGGCACTAGGACTATCTAGGTTAACGAGCGGGCACTTGGACTATCTAAGTTACCTAGCTGGCACTTGGACTATGAAGGTTCCCTAGCGGGCACTTGGATTATCTAGGTTACCTAGCGGGCATTTGGACTATGTAGGTCAACTAGCGGGCCCTTGGACTACCTAGGATAGCTAACTGGCACTTGGACTATGTAGGTTAACTAGAAGGCTCTTGGACTATGTAGGTTACCAGCGGGCACTTGGACTATCTAGGTAAACGAAAGTGCACTTGGGCTATGTAGGTAACCTAACGGGCACTTGGACTGTCTAGGTTACCTAGCGGGCACTTGGACTATCTAGGTTAACGAACGGTCACTTGGACTATGTAGGTTAACTAGCGGACACTTAGACTATCTAGATTAGCTAACGGGCAAGTGGACTATCAAGGTTACCTAACGGGCACTTGGACTATGTATGTTACCTAGCGGGCAATTGGACTATCTAGGTTACCTAGCAGGCACTTTGACTATCTTGGTTAACTAAGGGGCACTTGAACTATGTAGGTTGCCAAGCGAGCACTTGGACTATGTAGGTTACCTAGCGGGCGCTTGGACTATGTAGGTTCCCTAGCGGGTACTTGGACTGTCTAGGTTAACTAGCGGGCAATTGGACTGTCTAGGTTACCTAGTGGGCACTTGGACTATGTAGTTTACCTAGCAGGCACTTGGACTATGTAGGTTAACTAGCGGGCACTTGGACTATCTAGGTTACCTAGCGGGCACTTGGACTTTGTACGTTCCTTAGCGGGCACTTGGGCTATCTACGTTACCTAGCGGGCACTTGGACTATTTAGGTTAACGAACGGGCACTTGGACTATGTAGGTAACCTAGTGGTCACTTGGACTGTCTAGGTTACCTAGCGGACACTTGGACTATGTAGGTTAACTAGCGTGCACTAGGACTATCTAGGTTACCTAGCGGGCACTTGGATTATGTAGGTTGCCTAGCGGGCACTTGGACTATGTAGTTTAACTAGCGAGCACTTGGATTATCTAGGTTAACTAACAGGCACTTGAACTATGTATGTTCCAGAGCGGACAATTGGACTATGTAGGTTCCTTAGCGGGCACTTGGATTATCTAGGTTCCCTAAAGGACACTTGGACTATGTAGGTTAACTAGCGGACAATTGGATGATCTAAGTTAACTAGCGGGTACTTGGACTATCTAGGTTAACTAGGGGTTCCTTGGACTACGTAGGTTAACTAGCGGACACTTGCACAATGTAGGTTACCTAGCGGGCACTTGGACTATCTAGGTTAACTAGCAGGCCCTTGGCTATCTAGGTTACCTAGCAGGCACTTGGACTATGTAGGTTAACTAGCGGGCATTTGCACTCTCTAGGTTACCTAGCGGGCAGTTGGACTATGTACCTTCCCTAGCGGGCACTTGGACTATCTATGTTAACTAGCGGGCACTTGGACTATGTAGGTTCCTAGCGGACACCTGCACTATGTAGGTTACCTAGCGGGCACTTGGACTATCTAGGTTAACTAGCGGGCCCTTGCACTATGTAGGTTAACTAGCGGGCCCATGGATTATGTAGGTTTACTAGGGGGCACTTGGGGTATCTAGGTTAACTAGCGGGCACTTGGACTATCTAGGTTACCTAGCAGGCACTTTGACTATCTAGGTTAACTAACGGGCACTTGGACTATGTGGGGCAACTAGCGGGCACTTGGACTGTCTAGGTTACCTAACGGGCACTTGGATTATCTAGGTTAACGAACGGGCACTTGTACTATGTAGGTTACCTAGCCACCACTTGAACTATCTAGGTTACCTAACAGGCACTTGGACTATCTAGGTTCCCTAGCGGGCACTTGTACTATCTAGGTTACCTAGCTGGCACTTGGACTATGTAGGTCAACTAGCGGGCCCTTGGACTATCTAGGTTAGCTAACGGGCACTTGGACTATGTATGTTCCAGAGTGGGCACTTGTATTATGTAGGTTGCCTAGCGTACATTTAGACTATGTAGGTTTCCTTGCGGGCATTTGGACTATGTAGGTTACCTAGCGGGCACTTGGACTATGTAGGTTCCCTAGCGGTCACGTGGACTATGTAGGCTCCCTAGAAGGCACTTGGACTATGTAGGTTAACTAGCGGGCACTTGGACTAACCAAGTTACCAGGCGGGCACTTGGACTATGTAGGTTACTCAATGGGCACTTGGACTATCTAGGATAACGAACGGACACTTGGACTATGTAGGTTAGGTATCAGGCACTTGAACTATCTAGGTTACCTAGCAGGCACTTGGACTATGTAGGTTACCTAGCGGACACTTGGATGATTTAGGTTAACTAGCGGGCACTTGGACTATCTAGGTTAAGTAGCGGGCACTTGGACTATCTAGGTTTCCGGGCAGGCCCTTGGACTATCTAGGTTAACTAGCGGGCACTTGGACTATGTTGGTTAACTAGCGGTCACTTGAACTCTCTAGGTTACCTAGCGGACACTTGGACTATGTACCTTCCCTAGCGGGCACTTGGACTATCTAGGTTACCTAGCAGGCACTTGGATTATGAAGGATCCCTAGCGGGCAATTGGACTATCAAAGTTACCTAGCTGGCACTTGGACTATGTAGGTTAACTAGCGGACACTTGCACGATCTGGGTTAACTAGCGGGCCCTTGCACTATGTAGGTTAACTAGTGGGCCCATGGATTATGTAGGTTTACTAGGGGGCACTTGGAACATCTAGGTTAACTAGCGGGCACTTGGATTATGTAGTTTCCCTAGCGGGCATTTGGACTATTTAGGTTGCCTAGCGGGCACTTGGACTATGTATGTTACCTAGCAGGCACTTTAACCATCTAGGTTAACTAACGGGCACTTGGACTATGTAGGGTAACTAGCGGGCACTTGGACTGTCTTGGTTACCTAACGGGCACTTGGATTATCTAGGTTAACGAACGGGCACTTGGACTATGTAGGTTACCTAGGCACCACTTGGACTATCTAGGTTCCCTAGCGGGCACTTGTTCTATCTAGGTTACCTAGCTGGCACTTGGACTATGTAGGTCAAATAGCGGGCCCTTGGACTATCTAGGTTAGCTAACGGGCACTTGGACTATGTATGTTCCAGAGCGGGCAGTTGGATTATGTAGGTTGCCTAGCGGACATTTAGACTATGTAGGTTTCCTTGCGGGTATTTGGACTATGTAGGTTACTTAGCGGGCACTTGGACTATGTAGGTTCCCTAACGGGCACTTTGAGTATGTAGGTTCCCTAGCGGTCACGTGGACTATGTAGGCTCCCTAGAAGGCATTTGGACTATGTAGGTTAACTAGCGGGCACTTGGACTATGTAGGTTACCCAATGGGCACTTGGACTATCTAGGTTAACGAACGGACACTTGGATGATACTGGTTCCCTAGCCAGCACTAAGACTATTGGTTCCCTAACGGGCACTTGGACTATGTAGTTTCCCTAAAGGGCACTTGGACTATATAGGTTTCTATCGGGCACTTGGACTATGTAGGTTAACTAGCGTGCACATGTACTATCTAGGTTACCTAGCGGGCACTGAGACTATCTAGGTTACTTAACGGGCACTTCGACTATGTAGGTTAACTAGAAGGCTCTTGGACTATGTAGGTTACCAGCGGGCACTTGGACTATCTAGGTAAACGAAAGTGCACTTGGTCTATGTAGGTAACCTAACGGGCACTTGGACTGTCTAGGTTACCTAGCGGGCACTTGGACTATCTAGGTTAACGAACGGGCACTTGGACTATGTAGGTTAACTAGCGGACATTTGGACTATCTAGATTAGCTAACGGGCAATTGGACTATCAAGGTTACCTAACGGGCACTTGGACTATGTATGTTACCTAGCGGGCAATTGGACTATCTATGTTACCTAGCAGGCACTTTGACTATCTTGGTTAACTAAGGGGCACTTGAACTATGTAGGTTGCCAAGCGAGCACTTGGACTATGTAGGTTCCCTAGCGTGCGCTTGGACTATGTAGGTTCCCTAGCGGGTACTTGGACTGTCTAGGTTAACTAGCGGGCAATTGGACTGTCTAGGTTACCTAGTGGGCACTTGGACTATGTAGTTTACCTAGCAGGCACTTGGACTATGTAGGTAAACTAGCGGGCACTTGGACTATCTAGGTTACCTAGCGGGCACTTGGACTATGTACGTTCCTTAGCGGGCACTTGGGCTATCTACGTTACCTAGCGGGCACTTGGACTATGTAGGTTAACGAACGGGCACTTGGACTATGTAGGTAACCTAGTGGTCACTTGGACTGTCTAGGTTACCTAGCGGACACTTGGACTATGTAGGTTAACTAGCGTGCACTAGGACAATCTAGGTTACCTAGCGGGCACTTGGATTATGTAGGTTGCCTAGCGGGCACCTGGACTATGTAGGTTAACTAGCGGCCACTTGGATTATCTAGGTTAACTAACAGGCACTTGAAGTATGTATGTTCCAGAGCGGACAATTGGACTATGTAGGTTCCTTAGCGGGCACTTGGATTATCTAGGTTCCCTAAAGGACACTTGGACTATGTAGATTAACTAGCGGACAATTGGATGATCTAGGTTAACCAGCGGGTACTTGGACTATCTAGGTTAACTAGGGGTTCCTTGGACTACGTAGGTTAACTAGCGGACACTTGCACAATGTAGGTTACCTAGCGGTCACTTGGACTATCTAGGTTAACTAGCAGGCCCTTGGCTGTCTAGGTTACCTAGCAGGCACTTGGACTATGTAGGTTAACTATCGGGCATTTGCACTCTCTAGGTTACCTAGCGGGCAGTTGGACTATGTACCTTCCCTAGAGGGCACTTGGACTATCTATGTTAACTAGCGGGCACTTGGACTATGTAGGTTACCTAGCGGACACCTGCACTATGTAGGTTACCTAGCGGGCACTTGGACTATCTAGGTTAACTAGCGGGCCCTTGCACTATGTAGGTTAACTAGCGGGCCCATGGATTATGTAGGTTTACTAGGGGGCACTTGGAGTATCTAGGTTAACTAGCGGGCACTTGGACTATGTAGTTTCCCTAGCGGACATTTGGACTATTTAGGTTACCTAGCGGGCACTTGGACTATGTAGGATAACTAGCGGGCACTTGGACTGTCTAGGTTACCTAACGGGCACTTGGATTATCTAGGTTAACGAACAGGCACTTGGACTATGTAGGTTACCTAGCCACCACTTGGACTACCTAGGTTACCTAACAGGCACTTGGACTATCTAGGTTCCCTAGCGGGCACTTGTACTATCTAGGTTACCTAGCTGGCACTTGGACTATATAGGTCAACTAGCGGGCCCTTGGACTATCTAGGTTAGCTAACGGGCACTTGGACTATGTATGTTCCAGAGTGGGCACTTGTATTATGTAGGTTGCCTAGCGGACATTTAGACTATGTAGGTTTCCTTGCGGGTATTTGGACTATGTAGGTTACCTAGCGGGCACTTGGACTATGTAGGTTCCCTAGCGGTCACGTGGACTATGTAGGCTCCCTAGAAGGCACTTGGACTATGTAGGTTAACTAGCGGGCACTTGGACTAACCAGGTTACCAGCCGGGCACTTGGACTATGTAGGTTACTCAATGGGCACTTGGACTATCTAGGTTAACGAACGGACACTTGGACTATGTAGGTTAGGTATCAGGCACTTGAACTATCTAGGTTACCTAGCAGGCACTTGGACTATGTAGGTTACCTAGCGGACACTTGGACGATTTAGGTTAACTAGCGGGCACTTGGACTATCTAGGTTAACTAGCAGGCCCTTGGACTATCTAGCTTTACTAGCGGGCACTTGGACTATCTAGGTTAACTAGCGGGCACTTGGACTATGTAGGTTAACTAGCGGTCACTTGAACTCTCTAGGTTACCTAGCGGACACTTGGACTATGTACCTTCCCTAGCGGGCACTTGGACTATCTAGGTTACCTAGCAGGCACTTGGATTATGAAGGATCCCTAGCGGGCAATTGGACTATCTAGGTTACCTAGCTGGCACTTGGACTATGTAGGTTAACTAGCGGACACTTGCACGATCTAGGTTAACTAGCGGGCCCTTGCACTATGTAGGTTAACTAGCGGGCCCATGGATTATGTAGGTTACTAGGGGGCACTTGGAACATCTAGGTTAACTAGCGGGCACTTGGACTATGTAGTTTCCCTAGCGGGCATTTGGACTATTTAGGTTGCCTAGCGGGCACTTGGACTATGTATGTTACCTAGCAGGCACTTTGACTATCTAGGTTAACTAACGGGCACTTGGACTATGTAGGGTAACTAGCGGGCACTTGGACTGTCTAGGTTACCTAACGGGCACTTGGATTATCTAGGTTAACGAACGGGCACTTGTACTATGTAGGTTACCTAGCCACCATTTGGACTATCTAGGTTACCTAACAGGCACTTGGACTATCTAGGTTCCCTAGGGGGCACTTGTACTATCTAGGTTACCTAGCTGGCACTTGGACTATGTAGGTCAACTAGCGGGCCCTTGGACTATCTAGGTTAGCTAACGGGCACTTGGACTATGTATGTTCCAGAGCGGGCACTTGGATTATGTAGGTTGCCTAGCGGACATTTAGACTATGTAGGTTTCCTTGCGGGCATTTGGACTATGTAGGTTACCTAGCGGGCACTTGGACAATGTAGGTTCCCTAAAGGGCACTTTGAGTATGTAGGTTCCCTCGCGGTCACGTGGACTATGTAGGCTCCCTAGAAGGCACTTGGAGTATGTAGGTTAACTAGCGGGCACTTGGACTATGTAGGTTACCCAATGGGCACTTGGACTATCTAGGTTAACGAACGGACACTTGGACTATGTAGGTTAGCTATATCAGGCACTTGGACTATCTGGGTTACCTAGCGCACACGTGGACGATTTAGGTTAACTAGCGGGCACTTGGACTATCTAGGTTAACTAGCAGGCCCTTGGACTATCTAGGTTTACTAGCGGGCACTTGGACTATCTAGGTTAACTAACGGGCACTTGGACTATGTAGTTTCCCTAGCGGGCATTTGGATTATTTAGGTTACCTAGTGGGCACTTGGACTATGTAGGTTATCTAGCTGGCACTTGGACTATGTAGGTCAACTAGCGGGCCCTTGGACTATCTAGGTTAGCTAACGGGCACTTGGACTATGTATGTTCCAGAGTGGGCACTTGTATTATGTAGGTTGCCTAGCAGACATTTAGACTATGTAGGTTTCCTTGCGGGCATTTGGACTATGTAGGTTACCTAGCGGGCACTTGGACTATGTAGGTTCCCTAGCGGTCACGTGGACTATGTAGGCTCCCTAGAAGGCACTTGGACTATGTAGGTTAACTAGCGGGCACTTGGACTAACCAGGTTACCAGCCGGGCACTTGGACTATGTAGGTTACTCAATGGGCACTTGGACTATCTAGGTTAACGAACGGACACTTGGACTATGTAGGTTAGGTATCAGGCACTTGAACTATCTAGGTTACCTAGCAGGCACTTGGACTATGTAGGTTACCTAGCGGACACTTGGACGATTTAGGTTAACTAGCGGGCACTTGGACTATCTAGGTTAACTAGCAGGCCCTTGGACTATCTAGCTTTACTAGCGGGCACTTGGACTATCTAGGTTAACTAGCGGGCACTTGGACTATGTAGGTTAACTAGCGGTCACTTGAACTCTCTAGGTTACCTAGCGGACACTTGGACTATGTACCTTCCCTAGCGGGCACTTGGACTATCTAGGTTACCTAGCAGGCACTTGGATTATGAAGGATCCCTAGCGGGCAATTGGACTATCTAGGTTACCTAGCTGGCACTTGGACTATGTAGGTTAACTAGCGGACACTTGCACGATCTAGGTTAACTAGCGGGCCCTTGCACTATGTAGGTTAACTAGCGGGCCCATGGATTATGTAGGTTACTAGGGGGCACTTGGAACATCTAGGTTAACTAGCGGGCACTTGGACTATGTAGTTTCCCTAGCGGGCATTTGGACTATTTAGGTTGCCTAGCGGGCACTTGGACTATGTATGTTACCTAGCAGGCACTTTGACTATCTAGGTTAACTAACGGGCACTTGGACTATGTAGGGTAACTAGCGGGCACTTGGACTGTCTAGGTTACCTAACGGGCACTTGGATTATCTAGGTTAACGAACGGGCACTTGTACTATGTAGGTTACCTAGCCACCATTTGGACTATCTAGGTTACCTAACAGGCACTTGGACTATCTAGGTTCCCTAGGGGGCACTTGTACTATCTAGGTTACCTAGCTGGCACTTGGACTATGTAGGTCAACTAGCGGGCCCTTGGACTATCTAGGTTAGCTAACGGGCACTTGGACTATGTATGTTCCAGAGCGGGCACTTGGATTATGTAGGTTGCCTAGCGGACATTTAGACTATGTAGGTTTCCTTGCGGGCATTTGGACTATGTAGGTTACCTAGCGGGCACTTGGACAATGTAGGTTCCCTAAAGGGCACTTTGAGTATGTAGGTTCCCTCGCGGTCACGTGGACTATGTAGGCTCCCTAGAAGGCACTTGGAGTATGTAGGTTAACTAGCGGGCACTTGGACTATGTAGGTTACCCAATGGGCACTTGGACTATCTAGGTTAACGAACGGACACTTGGACTATGTAGGTTAGCTATATCAGGCACTTGGACTATCTGGGTTACCTAGCGCACACGTGGACGATTTAGGTTAACTAGCGGGCACTTGGACTATCTAGGTTAACTAGCAGGCCCTTGGACTATCTAGGTTTACTAGCGGGCACTTGGACTATCTAGGTTAACTAACGGGCACTTGGACTATGTAGTTTCCCTAGCGGGCATTTGGATTATTTAGGTTACCTAGTGGGCACTTGGACTATGTAGGTTATCTAGCTGGCACTTGGACTATGTAGGTCAACTAGCGGGCCCTTGGACTATCTAGGTTAGCTAACGGGCACTTGGACTATGTATGTTCCAGAGTGGGCACTTGTATTATGTAGGTTGCCTAGCAGACATTTAGACTATGTAGGTTTCCTTGCGGGCATTTGGACTATGTAGGTTACCTAGCGGGCACTTGGACTATGTAGGTTCCCTAGCGGTCACGTGGACTATGTAGGCTCCCTAGAAGGCACTTGGACTATGTAGGTTAACTAGCGGGCACTTGGACTAACCAGGTTACCAGGCGGGCACTTGGACTATGTAGGTTACTCAATGGGCACTTGGACTATCTAGGTTAACGAACGGACACTTGGACTATGTAGGTTAGGTATCAGGCACTTGAACTATCTAGGTTACCTAGCAGGCACTTGGACTATGTAGGTTACCTAGCGGACACTTGGACGATTTAGGTTAACTAGCGGGCACTTGGACTATCTAGGTTAACTAGCAGGCCCTTGGACTATCTAGCTTTACTAGCGGGCACTTGGACTATCTAGGTTAACTAGCGGGCACTTGGACTATGTAGGTTAACTAGCGGTCACTTGAACTCTCTAGGTTACCTAGCGGACACTTGGACTATGTACCTTCCCTAGCGGGCACTTGGACTATCTAGGTTACCTAGCAGGCACTTGGATTATGAAGGATCCCTAGCGGGCAATTGGACTATCTAGGTTACCTAGCTGGCACTTGGACTATGTAGGTTAACTAGCGGACACTTGCACGATCTAGGTTAACTAGCGGGCCCTTGCACTATGTAGGTTAACTAGCGGGCCCATGGATTATGTAGGTTACTAGGGGGCACTTGGAACATCTAGGTTAACTAGCGGGCACTTGGACTATGTAGTTTCCCTAGCGGGCATTTGGACTATTTAGGTTGCCTAGCGGGCACTTGGACTATGTATGTTACCTAGCAGGCACTTTGACTATCTAGGTTAACTAACGGGCACTTGGACTATGTAGGGTAACTAGCGGGCACTTGGACTGTCTAGGTTACCTAACGGGCACTTGGATTATCTAGGTTAACGAACGGGCACTTGTACTATGTAGGTTACCTAGCCACCATTTGGACTATCTAGGTTACCTAACAGGCACTTGGACTATCTAGGTTCCCTAGGGGGCACTTGTACTATCTAGGTTACCTAGCTGGCACTTGGACTATGTAGGTCAACTAGCGGGCCCTTGGACTATCTAGGTTAGCTAACGGGCACTTGGACTATGTATGTTCCAGAGCGGGCACTTGGATTATGTAGGTTGCCTAGCGGACATTTAGACTATGTAGGTTTCTTTGCGGGCATTTGGACTATGTAGGTTACCTAGCGGGCACTTGGACAATGTAGGTTCCCTAAAGGGCACTTTGAGTATGTAGGTTCCCTCGCGGTCACGTGGACTATGTAGGCTCCCTAGAAGGCACTTGGAGTATGTAGGTTAACTAGCGGGCACTTGGACTATGTAGGTTACCCAATGGGCACTTGGACTATCTAGGTTAACGAACGGACACTTGGACTATGTAGGTTAGCTATATCAGGCACTTGGACTATCTGGGTTACCTAGCGCACACGTGGACGATTTAGGTTAACTAGCGGGCACTTGGACTATCTAGGTTAACTAGCAGGCCCTTGGACTATCTAGGTTTACTAGCGGGCACTTGGACTATCTAGGTTAACTAACGGGCACTTGGACTATGTAGTTTCCCTAGCGGGCATTTGGATTATTTAGGTTACCTAGTGGGCACTTGGACTATGTAGGTTATCTAGCTGGCACTTGGACTATGTAGGTCAACTAGCGGGCCCTTGGACTATCTAGGTTAGCTAACGGGCACTTGGACTATGTATGTTCCAGAGTGGGCACTTGTATTATGTAAGTTGCCTAGCAGACATTTAGACTATGTAGGTTTCCTTGCGGGCATTTGGACTATGTAGGTTACCTAGCGGGCACTTGGGCTATGTAGGTTCCCTTGCGGTCACGTGGACTATGTAGGCTCCCTAGAAGGCACTTGGACTATGTAGGTTAACTAGCGGGCACTTGGACTAACCAGGTTACCAGGCGGGCACTTGGACTATGTAGGTTACTCAATGGGCACTTGGACTATCTAGGTTAACGAACGGACACTTGGACTATGTAGGTTAGGTATCAGGCACTTGAACTATCTAGGTTACCTAGCAGGCACTTGGACTATGTAGGTTACCTAGCGGACACTTGGACGATTTAGGTTAACTAGCGGGCACTTGGACTATCTAGGTTAACTAGCAGGCCCTTGGACTATCTAGCTTTACTAGCGGGCACTTGGACTATCTAGGTTAACTAGCGGGCACTTGGACTATATAGGTTAACTAGCGGGCACTTGAACTCTCTAGGTTACCTAGCGGACACTTGGACTATGTACCTTCCCTAGCGGGCACTTGGACTATCTAGGTTACCTAGCAGGCACTTGGATTATGAAGGATCCCTAGCGTGCAATTGGACTATCTAGGTTACCTAGCTGGCACTTGGACTATGTAGGTTAACTAGCGGACACTTGCACGATCTAGGTTAACTAGCGGGCCCTTGCACTATGTAGGTTAACTAGCGGGCCAATGGATTATGTAGGTTTACTAGGGGGCACTTGGAACATCTAGGTTAACTAGCGGGCACTTGGACTATGTAGTTTCCTAGCGGGCATTTGGACTATTTAGGTTGCCTAGCGGGCACTTGGACTATGTAGGTTACCTAGCAGGCACTTTAACTATCTAGGTTAACTAACGGGCACTTGGACTATGTAGGGTAACTAGCGGGCACTTGGACTGTCTATGTTACCTAACGGGCACTTGGATTATCTAGGTTAACGAACGGGCACTTGGACTATGTAGGTTACCTAGCCACCACTTGGACTATCTAGGTTCCCTAGCGGGCACTTGTACTATCTAGGTTACCTAGCTGGCACTTGGACTATGTAGGTCAAATAGCGGGCCCTTGGACTATCTAGGTTAGCTAACGGGCACTTGGACTATGTATGTTCCAGAGTGGGCACTTGGATTATGTAGGTGGCCTAGCGGACATTTAGACTATGTAGGTTTCCTTGCGGGCATTTGGACTATGTAGGTTACCTAGCGGGCACTTGGACTATGTAGGTTCCCTAACGGGCACTTTGAGTATGTAGGTTCCCTAGCGGTCACGTGGACTATGTAGGCTCCCTAGAAGGCACTTGGACTATGTAGGTTAAAAAGCGGGCACTTGGGCTATGCAGGTAACCTAGTGGGCGCTTGGACTGTCTAGGTTACCTAGCGGGCACTTGGACTTCTATGTTAACGAACGGGCACTCGGACTATGTAGGTTGCCCAGCGGGCAATTGGACAATCTAGGATAGGTAACGGGCCCTTGACTATCTAGGTTACCTAGCGGGAACTTGGACTATGTAGGTTACCTAAGGGCACTTGGACTATGTAGGTTAACTAGCGGACACTTGGACAATCTAAGTTAACTAGCGGGCACGTGGACTATCTTGGTTAACTAAGGGGCCCTTCGACTATGTAGGTTAACTAGCGGGCACTTTGATTATCTAAGTTACCTAGCGGGCACTTGAACTATGTAGGTTAACTAGTGGGCCCTTAGACTATCTAGATTAGCTAATGGTCACTTGGACTATGTAGGTTAATTAGCGGGTACGTGGACTATGTAGTTTCCCTAGCGGGCATTTGGACTATATAGATAACCTAGCGGGCACTTGGACTATGTAGGTTACCCAATGGGCACTTGGACTATCTAGGTTAACGAACGGACACTTGGATGATACTGGTTCCCTAGCCAGCACTAAGACTATTGGTTCCCTTACGGGCACTTGGACTATGTAGTTTCCCTAAAGGGAACTTGGAGTATATAGGTTTCTATCGGGCACTTGGACTATGTAGGTTAACTAGCGGGCACATGGACTATGTAGGTTACCTAGCGGGCACTGAGACTATCTAGGTTACTTAGCGGGCACTTCGACTATGTAGGTTAACTAGAAGGCTCTTGGACTATGTAGGTTACCAGCGGGCACTTGGACTATCTAGGTAAACGAAAGTGCACTTGGGCTATGTAGGTAACCTAACGGGCACTTGGACTGTCTAGGTTACCTAGCGGGCACTTGGACGATCTAGGTTAACGAACGGGCACTTGGACTATGTAGGTTAACTAGCGGACATTTGGACTATCTAGATTAGCTAACGGGCAATTGGACTATCAAAGTTACCTAACGGGCACTTGGACTATGTATGTTACCTAGCGGGCAATTGGACTATCTAGGTTACCTAGCAGGCACTTTGACTATCTTGGTTAACTAAGGGGCACTTGAACTCTGTAGGTTGCCAAGCGAGCACTTGGACTATGTAGGTTCCCTAGCGGGCGCTTTGACTATGTAGGTTCCCTAGCGGGTACTTGGACTGTCTAGGTTAACTAGCGGGCAATTGGACTGTCTAGGTTACCTAGTGGGCACTTGGACTATGTAGTTTACCTAGCAGGCACTTGGACTATGTAGGTAAACTAGCGGGCACTTGGACTATCTAGGTTACCTAGCGGGCACTTGGACTATGTACGTTCCTTAGCGGGCACTTGGGCTATCTACGTTACCTAGCGGGCACTTGGACTATGTAGGTTAACGAACGGGCACTTGGACTATGTAGGTAACCTAGTGGTCACTTGGACTGTCTAGGTTACCTAGCGGACACTTGGACTATGTAGGTTAACTAGCGTGCACTAGGACTATCTAGGTTACCTAGCGGGCACTTGGATTATGTAGGTTGCCTAGCGGGCACTTGGACTATGTAGGTTAACTAGCGAGCACTTGGATTATCTAGGTTAACTAACAGGCACTTGAACTATGTATGTTCCAGAGCGGACAATTGGACTATGTAGGTTCCTTAGCGGGCACTTGGATTATCTAGGTTCCCTAAAGGACACTTGGACTATGTAGATTAACTAGCGGACAATTGGATGATCTAGGTTAACCAGCGGGTACTTGGACTATCTAGGTTAACTAGGGGTTCCTTGGACTACGTAGGTTAACTAGCGGACACTTGCACAATGTAGGTTACCTAGCGGTCACTTGGACTATCTAGGTTAACTAGCAGGCCCTTGGCTATCTAGGTTACCTAGCAGGCATTGGACTATGTAGGTTAACTATCGGGCATTTGCACTCTCTAGGTTACCTAGCGGGCAGTTGGTCTATGTACCTTCCCTAGCGGGCACTTGGACTATCTATGTTAACTAGCGGGCACTTGGACTATGTAGGTTACCTAGCGGACACCTGCACTATGTAGGTTACCTAGCGGGCACTTGGACTATCTAGGTTAACTAGCGGGCCCTTGCACTATGTAGGTTAACTAGCGGGCCCATGGATTATGTAGGTTTACTAGGGGGCACTTGGAGTATCTAGGTTAACTAGCGGGCACTTGGACTATCTAGGTTACCTAGCAGGCACTATGACTATCTAGGTTAACTAACGGGCACTTGGACTATGTAGGGCAACTAGCGGGCACTTGGACTGTCTAGGTTACCTAACGGGCACTTGGATTATCTAGGTTAACGAACGGGCACTTGTACTATGTAGGTTACCTAGCCACCATTTGGACTATCTAGGTTACCTAACAGGCACTTGGACTATCTAGGTTCCCTAGGGGGCACTTGTACTATCTAGGTTACCTAGCTGGCACTTGGACTATGTAGGTCAACTAGCGGGCCCTTGGACTATCTAGGTTAGCTAACGGGCACTTGGACTATGTATGTTCCAGAGTGGGCACTTGTATTATGTAGGTTGCCTAGCGGACATTTAGACTATGTAGGTTTCCTTGCGGGCATTTGGACTATGTAGGTTACCTAGCGGGCACTTGGACTATGTAGGTTCCCTAGCGGTCACGTGGACTATGTAGGCTCCCTAGAAGGCACTTGGACTATGTAGGTTAACTAGCGGGCACTTGGACTAACCAGGTTACCAGGTGGGCACTTGGACTATGTAGGTTACTCAATGGGCACTTGGACTATCTAGGTTAACGAACGGACACTTGGACTATGTAGGTTAGGTATCAGGCACTTGAACTATCTAGGTTACCTAGCAGGCACTTGGACTATGTAGGTTACCTAGCGGACACTTGGACGATTTAGGTTAACTAGCGGGCACTTGGACTATCTAGGTTAACTAGCAGGCCCTTGGACTATCTAGCTTTACTAGCGGGCACTTGGACTATCTAGGTTAACTAGCGGGCACTTGGACTATATAGGTTAACTAGCGGGCACTTGAACTCTCTAGGTTACCTAGCGGACACTTGGACTATGTACCTTCCCTAGCGGGCACTTGGACTATCTAGGTTACCTAGCAGGCACTTGGACTATGTAGGTTACCTAGCAGGCACTTTAACTATCTAGGTTAACTAACGGGCACTTGGACTATGTAGGGTAACTAGCGGGCACTTGGACTGTCTATGTTACCTAACGGGCACTTGGATTATCTAGGTTAACGAACGGGCACTTGGACTATGTAGGTTACCTAGCCACCACTTGGACTATCTAGGTTCCCTAGCGGGCACTTGTACTATCTAGGTTACCTAGCTGGCACTTGGACTATGTAGGTCAAATAGCGGGCCCTTGGACTATCTAGGTTAGCTAACGGGCACTTGGACTATGTATGTTCCAGAGTGGGCACTTGGATTATGTAGGTTGCCTAGCGGACATTTAGACTATGTAGGTTTCCTTGCGGGCACTTGGACTATGTAGGTTACCTAGCGGGCACTTGGACTATGTAGGTTCCCTAACGGGCACTTTGAGTATGTAGGTTCCCTAGCGGTCACGTGGACTATGTAGGCTCCCTAGAAGGCACTTGGACTATGTAGGTTAAAAAGCGGGCACTTGGGCTATGCAGGTAACCTAGCGGGCGCTTGGACTGTCTAGGTTACCTAGCGGGCACTTGGACTTCTATGTTAACGAACGGGCACTCGGACTATGTAGGTTGCCCAGCGGGCAATTGGACAATCTAGGATAGGTAACGGGCCCTTGACTATCTAGGTTACCTAGCGGGAACTTGGACTATGTAGGTTACCTAAGGGCACTTGGACTATGTAGGTTAACTAGCGGACACTTGGACAATCTAAGTTAACTAGCGGGCACGTGGACTATCTTGGTTAACTAAGGGGCCCTTCGACTATGTAGGTTAACTAGCGGGCACTTGGATTATCTAAGTTACCCAGCGGGCACTTGAACTATGTAGGTTAACTAGTGGGCCCTTAGACTATCTAGATTAGCTAATGGTCACTTGGACTATGTAAGTTAATTAGCGGGTACGTGGACTATGTAGTTTCCCTAGCGGGCATTAGGACTATATAGATAACCTAGCGGGCACTTGGACTATGTAGGTTACCCAATGGGCACTTGGACTATCTAGGTTAACGAACGGACACTTGGATGATACTGGTTCCCTAGCCAGCACTAAGACTATTGGTTCCCTTACGGGCACTTGGACTATGTAGTTTCCCTAAAGGGAACTTGGAGTATATAGGTTTCTATCGGGCACTTGGACTATGTAGGTTAACTAGCGGGCACATGGACTATCTAGGTTACCTAGCGGGCACTGAGACTATCTAGGTTACCTAGCGGGCACTTCGACTACGTAGGTTAACTAGAAGGCTCTTGGACTATGTAGGGTACCAGCGGGCACTTGGACTATCTAGGTAAACGAAAGTGCACTTGGGCTATGTAGGTAACCTAACGGGCACTTGGACTGTCTAGGTTACCTAGCGGGCACTTGGACTATCTAGGTTAACGAACGGGCACTTGGACTATGTAGGTTAACTAGCGGACATTTGGACTATCTAGATTAGCTAATGGGCAATTGGACTATCAAAGTTACCTAACGGGCACTTGGACTATGTATGTTACCTAGCGGGCAATTGGACTATCTAGGTTACCTAGCAGGCACTTTGACTATCTTGGTTAACTAAGGGGCACTTGAACTATGTAGGTTGCCAAGCGAGCACTTGGACTATGTAGGTTCCCTAGCGGGCGCTTGGACTATGTAGGTTCCCTAGCGGGTACTTGGACTGTCTAGGTTAACTAGCGGGCAATTGGACTGTCTAGGTTACCTAGTGGGCACTTGGACTATGTAGTTTACCTAGCAGGCACTTGGACTATGTAGGTAAACTAGCGGGCACTTGGACTATCTAGGTTACCTAGCGGGCACTTGGACTATGTACGTTCCTTAGCGGGCACTTGGGCTATCTACGTTACCTAGCGGGCACTTGGACTATGTAGGTTAACGAACGGGCACTTGGACTATGTAGGTAACCTAGTGGTCACTTGGACTGTCTAGGTTACCTAGCGGACACTTGGACTATGTAGGTTAACTAGCGTGCACTAGGACTATCTAGGTTACCTAGCGGGCACTTGGATTATGTAGGTTGCCTAGCGGGCACTTGGACTATGTAGGTTAACTAGCGAGCACTTGGATTATCTAGGTTAACTAACAGGCACTTGAACTATGTATGTTCCAGAGCGGACAATTGGACTATGTAGGTTCCTTAGCGGGCACTTGGATTATCTAGGTTCCCTAAAGGACACTTGGACTATGTAGATTAACTAGCGGACAATTGGATGATCTAGGTTAACCAGCGGGTACTTGGACTATCTAGGTTAACTAGGGGTTCCTTGGACTACGTAGGTTAACTAGCGGACACTTGCACAATGTAGGTTACCTAGCGGTCACTTGGACTATCTAGGTTAACTAGCAGGCCCTTGGCTATCTAGGTTACCTAGCAGGCATTGGACTATGTAGGTTAACTATCGGGCATTTGCACTCTCTAGGTTACCTAGCGGGCAGTTGGTCTATGTACCTTCCCTAGCGGGCACTTGGACTATCTATGTTAACTAGCGGGCACTTGGACTATGTAGGTTACCTAGCGGACACCTGCACTATGTAGGTTACCTAGCGGGCACTTGGACTATCTAGGTTAACTAGCGGGCCCTTGCACTATGTAGGTTAACTAGCGGGCCCATGGATTATGTAGGTTTACTAGGGGGCACTTGGAGTATCTAGGTTAACTAGCGGGCACTTGGACTATCTAGGTTACCTAGCAGGCACTATGACTATCTAGGTTAACTAACGGGCACTTGGACTATGTAGGGCAACTAGCGGGCACTTGGACTGTCTAGGTTACCTAACGGGCACTTGGATTATCTAGGTTAACGAACGGGCACTTGTACTATGTAGGTTACCTAGCCACCATTTGGACTATCTAGGTTACCTAACAGGCACTTGGACTATCTAGGTTCCCTAGGGGGCACTTGTACTATCTAGGTTACCTAGCTGGCACTTGGACTATGTAGGTCAACTAGCGGGCCCTTGGACTATCTAGGTTAGCTAACGGGCACTTGGACTATGTATGTTCCAGAGTGGGCACTTGTATTATGTAGGTTGCCTAGCGGACATTTAGACTATGTAGGTTTCCTTGCGGGCATTTGGACTATGTAGGTTACCTAGCGGGCACTTGGACTATGTAGGTTCCCTAGCGGTCACGTGGACTATGTAGGCTCCCTAGAAGGCACTTGGACTATGTAGGTTAACTAGCGGGCACTTGGACTAACCAGGTTACCAGGTGGGCACTTGGACTATGTAAGTTACTCAATGGGCACTTGGACTATCTAGGTTAACGAACGGACACTTGGACTATGTAGGTTAGGTATCAGGCACTTGAACTATCTAGGTTACCTAGCAGGCACTTGGACTATGTAGGTTACCTAGCGGACACTTGGACGATTTAGGTTAACTAGCGGGCACTTGGACTATCTAGGTTAACTAGCAGGCCCTTGGACTATCTAGCTTTACTAGCGGGCACTTGGACTATCTAGGTTAACTAGCGGGCACTTGGACTATATAGGTTAACTAGCGGGCACTTGAACTCTCTAGGTTACCTAGCGGACACTTGGACTATGTACCTTCCCTAGCGGGCACTTGGACTATCTAGGTTACCTAGCAGGCACTTGGACTATGTAGGTTACCTAGCAGGCACTTTAACTATCTAGGTTAACTAACGGGCACTTGGACTATGTAGGGTAACTAGCGGGCACTTGGACTGTCTATGTTACCTAACGGGCACTTGGATTATCTAGGTTAACGAACGGGCACTTGGACTATGTAGGTTACCTAGCCACCACTTGGACTATCTAGGTTCCCTAGCGGGCACTTGTACTATCTAGGTTACCTAGCTGGCACTTGGACTATGTAGGTCAAATAGCGGGCCCTTGGACTATCTAGGTTAGCTAACGGGCACTTGGACTATGTATGTTCCAGAGTGGGCACTTGGATTATGTAGGTTGCCTAGCGGACATTTAGACTATGTAGGTTTCCTTGCGGGCACTTGGACTATGTAGGTTACCTAGCGGGCACTTGGACTATGTAGGTTCCCTAACGGGCACTTTGAGTATGTAGGTTCCCTAGCGGTCACGTGGACTATGTAGGCTCCCTAGAAGGCACTTGGACTATGTAGGTTAAAAAGCGGGCACTTGGGCTATGCAGGTAACCTAGCGGGCGCTTGGACTGTCTAGGTTACCTAGCGGGCACTTGGACTTCTATGTTAACGAACGGGCACTCGGACTATGTAGGTTGCCCAGCGGGCAATTGGACAATCTAGGATAGGTAACGGGCCCTTGACTATCTAGGTTACCTAGCGGGAACTTGGACTATGTAGGTTACCTAAGGGCACTTGGACTATGTAGGTTAACTAGCGGACACTTGGACAATCTAAGTTAACTAGCGGGCACGTGGACTATCTTGGTTAACTAAGGGGCCCTTCGACTATGTAGGTTAACTAGCGGGCACTTGGATTATCTAAGTTACCCAGCGGGCACTTGAACTATGTAGGTTAACTAGTGGGCCCTTAGACTATCTAGATTAGCTAATGGTCACTTGGACTATGTAAGTTAATTAGCGGGTACGTGGACTATGTAGTTTCCCTAGCGGGCATTAGGACTATATAGATAACCTAGCGGGCACTTGGACTATGTAGGTTACCCAATGGGCACTTGGACTATCTAGGTTAACGAACGGACACTTGGATGATACTGGTTCCCTAGCCAGCACTAAGACTATTGGTTCCCTTACGGGCACTTGGACTATGTAGTTTCCCTAAAGGGAACTTGGAGTATATAGGTTTCTATCGGGCACTTGGACTATGTAGGTTAACTAGCGGGCACATGGACTATCTAGGTTACCTAGCGGGCACTGAGACTATCTAGGTTACCTAGCGGGCACTTCGACTACGTAGGTTAACTAGAAGGCTCTTGGACTATGTAGGGTACCAGCGGGCACTTGGACTATCTAGGTAAACGAAAGTGCACTTGGGCTATGTAGGTAACCTAACGGGCACTTGGACTGTCTAGGTTACCTAGCGGGCACTTGGACTATCTAGGTTAACGAACGGGCACTTGGACTATGTAGGTTAACTAGCGGACATTTGGACTATCTAGATTAGCTAATGGGCAATTGGACTATCAAAGTTACCTAACGGGCACTTGGACTATGTATGTTACCTAGCGGGCAATTGGACTATCTAGGTTACCTAGCAGGCACTTTGACTATCTTGGTTAACTAAGGGGCACTTGAACTATGTAGGTTGCCAAGCGAGCACTTGGACTATGTAGGTTCCCTAGCGGGCGCTTGGACTATGTAGGTTCCCTAGCGGGTACTTGGACTGTCTAGGTTAACTAGCGGGCAATTGGACTGTCTAGGTTACCTAGTGGGCACTTGGACTATGTAGTTTACCTAGCAGGCACTTGGACTATGTAGGTAAACTAGCGGGCACTTGGACTATCTAGGTTACCTAGCGGGCACTTGGACTATGTACGTTCCTTAGCGGGCACTTGGGCTATCTACGTTACCTAGCGGGCACTTGGACTATGTAGGTTAACGAACGGGCACTTGGACTATGTAGGTAACCTAGTGGTCACTTGGACTGTCTAGGTTACCTAGCGGACACTTGGACTATGTAGGTTAACTAGCGTGCACTAGGACTATCTAGGTTACCTAGCGGGCACTTGGATTATGTAGGTTGCCTAGCGGGCACTTGGACTATGTAGGTTAACTAGCGAGCACTTGGATTATCTAGGTTAACTAACAGGCACTTGAACTATGTATGTTCCAGAGCGGACAATTGGACTATGTAGGTTCCTTAGCGGGCACTTGGATTATCTAGGTTCCCTAAAGGACACTTGGACTATGTAGATTAACTAGCGGACAATTGGATGATCTAGGTTAACCAGCGGGTACTTGGACTATCTAGGTTAACTAGGGGTTCCTTGGACTACGTAGGTTAACTAGCGGACACTTGCACAATGTAGGTTACCTAGCGGTCACTTGGACTATCTAGGTTAACTAGCAGGCCCTTGGCTATCTAGGTTACCTAGCAGGCATTGGACTATGTAGGTTAACTATCGGGCATTTGCACTCTCTAGGTTACCTAGCGGGCAGTTGGTCTATGTACCTTCCCTAGCGGGCACTTGGACTATCTATGTTAACTAGCGGGCACTTGGACTATGTAGGTTACCTAGCGGACACCTGCACTATGTAGGTTACCTAGCGGGCACTTGGACTATCTAGGTTAACTAGCGGGCCCTTGCACTATGTAGGTTAACTAGCGGGCCCATGGATTATGTAGGTTTACTAGGGGGCACTTGGAGTATCTAGGTTAACTAGCGGGCACTTGGACTATCTAGGTTACCTAGCAGGCACTATGACTATCTAGGTTAACTAACGGGCACTTGGACTATGTAGGGCAACTAGCGGGCACTTGGACTGTCTAGGTTACCTAACGGGCACTTGGATTATCTAGGTTAACGAACGGGCACTTGTACTATGTAGGTTACCTAGCCACCATTTGGACTATCTAGGTTACCTAACAGGCACTTGGACTATCTAGGTTCCCTAGGGGGCACTTGTACTATCTAGGTTACCTAGCTGGCACTTGGACTATGTAGGTCAACTAGCGGGCCCTTGGACTATCTAGGTTAGCTAACGGGCACTTGGACTATGTATGTTCCAGAGTGGGCACTTGTATTATGTAGGTTGCCTAGCGGACATTTAGACTATGTAGGTTTCCTTGCGGGCATTTGGACTATGTAGGTTACCTAGCGGGCACTTGGACTATGTAGGTTCCCTAGCGGTCACGTGGACTATGTAGGCTCCCTAGAAGGCACTTGGACTATGTAGGTTAACTAGCGGGCACTTGGACTAACCAGGTTACCAGGTGGGCACTTGGACTATGTAGGTTACTCAATGGGCACTTGGACTATCTAGGTTAACGAACGGACACTTGGACTATGTAGGTTAGGTATCAGGCACTTGAACTATCTAGGTTACCTAGCAGGCACTTGGACTATGTAGGTTACCTAGCGGACACTTGGACGATTTAGGTTAACTAGCGGGCACTTGGACTATCTAGGTTAACTAGCAGGCCCTTGGACTATCTAGCTTTACTAGCGGGCACTTGGACTATCTAGGTTAACTAGCGGGCACTTGGACTATATAGGTTAACTAGCGGGCACTTGAACTCTCTAGGTTACCTAGCGGACACTTGGACTATGTACCTTCCCTAGCGGGCACTTGGACTATCTAGGTTACCTAGCAGGCACTTGGACTATGTAGGTTACCTAGCAGGCACTTTAACTATCTAGGTTAACTAACGGGCACTTGGACTATGTAGGGTAACTAGCGGGCACTTGGACTGTCTATGTTACCTAACGGGCACTTGGATTATCTAGGTTAACGAACGGGCACTTGGACTATGTAGGTTACCTAGCCACCACTTGGACTATCTAGGTTCCCTAGCGGGCACTTGTACTATCTAGGTTACCTAGCTGGCACTTGGACTATGTAGGTCAAATAGCGGGCCCTTGGACTATCTAGGTTAGCTAACGGGCACTTGGACTATGTATGTTCCAGAGTGGGCACTTGGATTATGTAGGTTGCCTAGCGGACATTTAGACTATGTAGGTTTCCTTGCGGGCACTTGGACTATGTAGGTTACCTAGCGGGCACTTGGACTATGTAGGCTCCCTAGAAGGCACTTGGACTATGTAGGTTAAAAAGCGGGCACTTGGGCTATGCAGGTAACCTAGCGGGCGCTTGGACTGTCTAGGTTACCTAGCGGGCACTTGGACTTCTATGTTAACGAACGGGCACTCGGACTATGTAGGTTGCCCAGCGGGCAATTGGACAATCTAGGATAGGTAACGGGCCCTTGACTATCTAGGTTACCTAGCGGGAACTTGGACTATGTAGGTTACCTAAGGGCACTTGGACTATGTAGGTTAACTAGCGGACACTTGGACAATCTAAGTTAACTAGCGGGCACGTGGACTATCTTGGTTAACTAAGGGGCCCTTCGACTATGTAGGTTAACTAGCGGGCACTTGGATTATCTAAGTTACCCAGCGGGCACTTGAACTATGTAGGTTAACTAGTGGGCCCTTAGACTATCTAGATTAGCTAATGGTCACTTGGACTATGTAAGTTAATTAGCGGGTACGTGGACTATGTAGTTTCCCTAGCGGGCATTAGGACTATATAGATAACCTAGCGGGCACTTGGACTATGTAGGTTACCCAATGGGCACTTGGACTATCTAGGTTAACGAACGGACACTTGGATGATACTGGTTCCCTAGCCAGCACTAAGACTATTGGTTCCCTTACGGGCACTTGGACTATGTAGTTTCCCTAAAGGGAACTTGGAGTATATAGGTTTCTATCGGGCACTTGGACTATGTAGGTTAACTAGCGGGCACATGGACTATCTAGGTTACCTAGCGGGCACTGAGACTATCTAGGTTACCTAGCGGGCACTTCGACTACGTAGGTTAACTAGAAGGCTCTTGGACTATGTAGGGTACCAGCGGGCACTTGGACTATCTAGGTAAACGAAAGTGCACTTGGGCTATGTAGGTAACCTAACGGGCACTTGGACTGTCTAGGTTACCTAGCGGGCACTTGGACTATCTAGGTTAACGAACGGGCACTTGGACTATGTAGGTTAACTAGCGGACATTTGGACTATCTAGATTAGCTAATGGGCAATTGGACTATCAAAGTTACCTAACGGGCACTTGGACTATGTATGTTACCTAGCGGGCAATTGGACTATCTAGGTTACCTAGCAGGCACTTTGACTATCTTGGTTAACTAAGGGGCACTTGAACTATGTAGGTTGCCAAGCGAGCACTTGGACTATGTAGGTTCCCTAGCGGGCGCTTGGACTATGTAGGTTCCCTAGCGGGTACTTGGACTGTCTAGGTTAACTAGCGGGCAATTGGACTGTCTAGGTTACCTAGTGGGCACTTGGACTATGTAGTTTACCTAGCAGGCACTTGGACTATGTAGGTAAACTAGCGGGCACTTGGACTATCTAGGTTACCTAGCGGGCACTTGGACTATGTACGTTCCTTAGCGGGCACTTGGGCTATCTACGTTACCTAGCGGGCACTTGGACTATGTAGGTTAACGAACGGGCACTTGGACTATGTAGGTAACCTAGTGGTCACTTGGACTGTCTAGGTTACCTAGCGGACACTTGGACTATGTAGGTTAACTAGCGTGCACTAGGACTATCTAGGTTACCTAGCGGGCACTTGGATTATGTAGGTTGCCTAGCGGGCACTTGGACTATGTAGGTTAACTAGCGGGCACTTGGATTATCTAGGTTAACTAACAGGCACTTGAACTATGTATGTTCCAGAGCTGACAACTGGACTATGTAGGTTCCTTAGCGGGCACTTGGATTATCTAGGTTCCCTAAAGGACACTTGGACTATGTAGATTAACTAGCGGACAATTGGATGATCTAGGTTAACCAGCGGGTACTTGGACTATCTAGGTTAACTAGGGGTTCCTTGGACTACGTAGGTTAACTAGCGGACACTTGCACAATGTAGGTTACCTAGCGGTCACTTGGACTATCTAGGTTAACTAGCAGGCCCTTGGCTATCTAGGTTACCTAGCAGGCATTGGACTATGTAGGTTAACTATCGGGCATTTGCACTCTCTAGGTTACCTAGCGGGCAGTTGGTCTATGTACCTTCCCTAGCGGGCACTTGGAGTATCTATGTTAACTAGCGGGCACTTGGACTATGTAGGTTACCTAGCGGACACCTGCACTATGTAGGTTACCTAGCGGGCACTTGGACTATCTAGGTTAACTAGCGGGCCCTTGCACTATGTAGGTTAACTAGCGGGCCCATGGATTATGTAGGTTTACTAGGGGGCACTTGGAGTATCTAGGTTAACTAGCGGGCACTTGGACTATGTAGTTTCCCTAGTGGACATTTGGACTATTTAGGTTACCTAGCGGGCACTTGGACTATGTAGGTTATCTAGCGGGCACTTGGACTATCTAGGTTACCTAGCAGGCACGTTGACTATCTAGGTTAACTAACGGGCACTTGGACTATGTAGGGTAACTAGCGGGCACTTGGACTGTCTAGGTTACCTAACGGGCACTTGGATTATCTAGGTTAACGAACGGGCACTTGGACTATGTAGGTTACCTAGCCACCACTTGGATTATCTAGGTTACCTAACAGGCACTTGGACTATCTAGGTTCCCTAGCGGGCACTTGTACTATCTAGGTTACCTAGGTGGCACTTGGACTATGTAGGTCAACTAGCGGGCCCTTGGACTATCTAGGTTAGCTCACGGGCACTTGGACTATGTATGTTCCAGAGTGGGCACTTGTATTATGTAGGTTGCCTAGCGGACATTTAGACTATGTAGGTTTCCTTGCGGGTATTTGGACTATGTAGGTTACCTAGCGGGCACTTGGACTATGTAGGTTCCCTAGCGGTCACGTGGACTATGTAGGCTCCCTAGAAGGCTCTTGGACTATGTAGGTTAACTAGCGGGCACTTGGACTAACCAGGTTACCAGGCGGGCACTTGGACTATGTAGGTTACTCAATGGGCACTTGGACTATCTAGGTTAACGAACGGACACTTGGACTATGTAGGTTAGGTATTAGGCACTTGAACTATCTAGGTTACCTAGCAGGCACTTGGACTATGTAGGTTACCTAGCGGACACTTGGACGATTTAGGTTAACTAGCGGGCACTTGGACTATCTAGGTTAACTAGCAGGCCCTTGGACTATCTAGCTTTACTAGCGGGCACTTGGACTATCTAGGTTAACTAGCGGGCACTTGGACTATGTAGGTTAACTAGCGGGCACTTGAACTCTCTAGGTTACCTAGCGGACACTTGGACTATGTACCTTCCCTAGCGGGCACTTGGACTATCTAGGTTACCTAGCAGGCACTTGGATTATGAAGGATCCCTAGCGGGCAATTAGACTATCTAGGTTACCTAGCTGGTACTTGGACTATGTAGGTTAACTAGCGGACACTTGCACGATCTAGGTTAACTAGCGGGCCCTTGCACTATGTAGGTTAACTAGCGGGCCCATGGATTATGTAGGTTTACTCTGGGGCACTTGGAACATCTAGGTTAACTAGCGGGCACTTGGACTATGTAGTTTCCCTAGCGGGCATTTGGACTATTTAGGTTGCCTAGCGGGCACTTGGACTATGTAGGTTACCTAGCAGGCCCTTTGACTATCTAGGTTAACTAACGGGCACTTGGACTATGTAGGGTAACTAGCGGGCACTTGGACTGTCCAGGTTACCTAACGGGCACTTGGATTATCTAGGTTAAGGAACGGGCACTTGGACTATGTAGGTTACCTAGCCACCACTTGGACTATCGAGGTTCCCTAGCGGGCACTTGTACTATCTAGGTTACCTAGCTGGCACTTGGACTATGTAGGTCAACTAGCGGGCCCTTGGACTATCTAGGTTAGCTAACGGGCACTTGGACTATGTATGTTCCAGAGCGGGCACTTGGATTATGTAGGTTGCCTAGCGGACATTTAGACTATGTAGGTTTCCTTGCGGGCATTTGGACTATGTAGGTTACCTCGCGGGCACTTGGACTATGTAGGTTCCCTAAAGGGCACTTTGAATATGTAGGTTCCCTCGCGGTCACGTGGACTATGTAGGCTACCTAGAAGGCACTTGGACTATGTAGGTTAACTAGCGGGCACTTGGACTATGTAGGTTACCCAATGGGCACTTGGACTATCTAGGTTAACGAACGGACACTTGGACTATGTAGGTTAGCTATCAGGCACTTGGACTATCTAGGTTACCTAGCGCACACATGGACGATTTAGGTTAACTAGCGGACACTTGGACTATCTAGGTTAACTAGCAGGCCCTTGGACTATCTAGGTTTACTAGCGGGCACTTGGACTATCTAGGTTAACTAACGGGCACTTGGACTATGTAGTTTCCCTAGCGGGCATTTGGATTATTTAGGTTACCTAGTGGGCACTTGGACTATGTAGGTTATCTAGCTGGCACTTGGACTATGTAGGTCAACTAGCGGGCCCTTGGACTATCTAGGTTAGCTAACGGGCACTTGGACTATGTATGTTCCAGAGTGGGCACTTGTATTATGTAGGTTGCCTAGCGGACATTTAGACTATGTAGGTTTTCTTGCGGGCTTTTGGACCATGTAGGTTACCTAGCGGGCACTTGGACTATGTAGGTTACCTAGCGGGCACTTGGACTATGTAGGTTCCCTAAAGGGCACTTTGAGTATGTAGGTTCCCTAGCGGTCACGTGGACTATGTAGGCTCCCTGGAAGGCACTTGGACTATGTAGGTTAAAAAGCGGGCACTTGGGCTATGCAGGTTACCTAGCGGGCGCTTGGACTGTCTAGGTTACCTAGCGGGCACTTGGACTTCTATGTTAACGAACGGGCACTCGGACTATGTAGGTTGCCCAGCGGGCAATTGGACAATCTAGGATAGGTAACGGGCCCTTGACTATCTAGGTTACCTAGCGGGAACTTGGACTATGTAGGTTACCTAAGGGAACTTGGACTATGTAGGTTAACTAGTGGACACTTGGACAATCTAAGTTAACTAGCGGGCACGTGGACTATCTTGGTTAACTAAGGGGCCCTTCGACTATGTAGGTTAACTAGCGGGCACTTGGATTATCTAAGTTACCTAGCGGGCACTTGAACTATGTAGGTTAACTAGTGGGCCCTTAGACTATCTAGATTAGCTAATGGTCACTTGGACTATGTAGGTTAATTAGCGGGTACGTGGACTATGTAGTTTCCCTAGCGGACATTTGGACTATTTAGGTTACCTAGCGGGCACTTGGACTATGTAGGTTATCTAGCGGGCACTTGGACTATCTGGGTTACCTAGCAGGCACTTTGACTATCTAGGTTAACTAACGGGCACTTGGACTATGTAGGGTAACTAGCGGGCACTTGGACTGTCTAGTTTACCTAACGGGCACTTGGATTATCTAGGTTAACGAACGGGCACTTGGACTATGTAGGTTACCCAGCCACCACTTGGACTATCTAGGTTAGCTTAAAGGCACTTGGACTATCTAGGTTCCCTAGCGGGCACTTGTACTATCTAGGTTACCTAGCTGGCACTTGGACTATGTAGGTCAACTAGCGGGCCCTTGGACTATCTAGGTTAGCTAACGGGCACTTGGACTATGTATGTTCCAGAGTGGGCACTTGTATTATGTAGGTTGCCTAGCAGACATTTAGACTATGTAGGTTTCCTTGCGGGTATTTGGACTATGTAGGTTACCTAGCGGGCACTTGGACTATGTAGGTTTCCTAGAGGTCACGTGGACTATGTAGGCTCCCTAGAAGGCACTTGGACTATGTAGGTTAACTAACGGGCACTTGGACTAACCAGGTTACCAGGCGGGCACTTGGACTATGTAGGTTACTCAATGGGCACTTGGACTATCTAGGTTAACGAACGGACACTTGGACTATGTAGGTTAGCTATCAGGCACTTGAACTATCTAGGTTACCTAGCAGGCACTTGGACTATGTAGGTTACCTAGCGGACACTTGGACGATTTAGGTTAACTAGCGGGCACTTGGACTATCTAGGTTAACTAGCAGGCCCTTGGACTATCTAGCTTTACTAGCGGGCACTTGGACTATCTAGGTTAACTAGCGGGCACTTGGACTATGTAGGTTAACTAGCGGGCACTTGAACTCTCTAGGTTACCTAGCGGACACTTGGACTATGTACCTTCCCTAGCGGGCACTTGGACTATCTAGGTTACCTAGCAGGCACTTGGATTATGAAGGATCCCTAGCGGGCAATTGGACTATCTTGGTTACCTAGCTGGCACTTGGACTATGTAGGTTAACTAGCGGACACTTGCACGATCTAGGTTAACTAGCGGGCCCTTGCACTATGTAGGTTAACTAGCGGGCCCATGCATTATGTAGGTTTACTAGGGGGCACTTGGAACATCTAGGTTAACTAGCGGGCACTTGGACTATGTAGTTTCCCTAGCGGGCATTTGGACTATTTAGGTTGCCTAGCGGGCACTTGGACTATGTAGGTTAATTAGCGGGCACTTGGACTATCTAGGTTACCTAGCGGGCACTTGGACTATGTACGTTCCTTAGCGGGCACTTGGGCTATCTACGTTACCTAGCGGGCACTTGGACTATGTAGGTTAACTAGCGGGCACTTGGACTATCTAGGTTACCTAGTGGGCACTTGGACTATGTACGTTCCTTAGCGGGCACTTGGGCTATCTACGTTACCTAGCGGGCACTTGGACAATGTAGGTTAACGAACGGGCACTTGGACTATGTAGGTAACCTAGTGGTCACTTGGACTGTCTAGGTTACCTAGCGGACACTTGGACTATGTAGGTTAACTAGCGTGCACTAGGACTATCTAGGTTACCTAGCGGGCACTTGGATTATGTAGGTTGCCTAGCGGGCACTTGGACTATGTAGGTTAACTAGCGGGCACTTGGATTATCTAGGTTAACTAACAGGCACTTGAACTATGTATGTTCCAGAGCGGACAATTGGACTATGTAGGTTCCTTAGCGGGCACTTGGATTATCTAGGTTCCCTAAAGGACACTTGGACTATGTAGGTTAACTAGCGGACAATTGAATGATCTAGGTTAACTAGCGGGTACTTGGACTATCTAGGTTAACTAGGGGTTCCTTGGACTACATAGGTTAACTAGCGGACACTTGCACAATGTAGGTTACCTAGCGGTCACTTGGACTATCTAGGTTAACTAGCAGGCCCTTGGCTATCTAGGTTACCTAGCAGGCACTTGGACTATGTAGGTTAACTAGCGGGCATTTGCACTCTCTAGGTTACCTAGCGGGCAGTTGGACTATGTACCTTCCCTAGCGGGCACTTGGACTATCTATGTTAACTAGCGGGCACTTGGACTATGTAGGTTACCTAGCGGACACCTGCACTATGTAGGTTACCTAGCGGGCACTTGGACTATCTAGGTTAACTAGCGGGCCCTTGCACTATGTAGGTTAACTAGCGGGCCCATGGATTATGTAGGTTTACTAGGGGGCACTTGGAGTATCTAGGTTAACTAGCGGGCACTTGGACTATCTAGGTTACCTAGCAGGCACTTTGACTATCTAGGTTAACTAACGGGCACTTGGACTATGTAGGGCAACTAGCGGGCACTTGAACTGTCTAGGTTACCTAACGGGCACTTGGATTATCTAGGTTAACGAACGGGCACTTGGACTATGTAGGTTACCTAGCCACCACTTGGACTATCTAGGTTACCTAACAGGCACTTGGATTATCTAGGTTCCCTAGCGGGCACTTGTACTATCTAGGTTACCTAGCTGGCACTTGGACTATGTAGGTCAACTAGCGGGCCCTTGGACTATCTATGTTAGCTAACAGGCACTTGGACTATGTATGTTCCAGAGTGGGCACTTGGATTATGTAGGTTGCCTAGCGGACATTTAGACTATGTAGGTTTCCTTGCGGGCACTTGGACTATGTAGGTTAACTAGCGGGCACTTGGATTATCTAGGTTACCTAGTGGGCACTTGGACTATGTACGTTCCTTAGCGGGCACTTGGGCTATCTACGTTACCTAGCGGGCACTTGGACAATGTAGGTTAACGAACGGGCACTTGGACTATGTAGGTAACCTAGTGGTCACTTGGACTGTCTAGGTTACCTAGCGGACACTTGGACTATGTAGGTTAACTAGCGTGCACTAGGACTATCTAGGTTACCTAGCGGGCACTTGGATTATGTAGGTTGCCTAGCGGGCACTTGGACTATGTAGGTTAACTAGCGGGCACTTGGATTATCTAGGTTAACTAACAGGCACTTGAACTATGTATGTTCCAGAGCGGACAATTGGACTATGTAGGTTCCTTAGCGGGCACTTGGATTATCTAGGTTCCCTAAAGGACACTTGGACTATGTAGGTTAACTAGCGGAAAATTGGATGATCTAGGTTAACTAGCGGGTACTTGGACTATCTAGGTTAACTAGGGGTTCCTTGGTCTACGTAGGTTAACTAGCGGACACTTGCACAATGTAGGTTACCTAGCGGTCACTTGGACTATCTAGGTTAACTAGCAGGCCCTTGGCTATCTAGGTTACCTAGCAGGCACTTGGACTATGTAGGTTAACTAGCGGGCATTTGCACTCTCTAGGTTACCTAGCGGGCAGTTGGACTATGTACCCTCCCTAGCGGGCACATGGACTATCTATGTTAACTAGCGGGCACTTGGACTATGTAGGTTACCTAGCGGACACCTGCACTATGTAGGTTACCTAGCGGGCACTTGGACTATCTAGGTTAACTAGCGGGCCCTTGCACTATGTAGGTTAACTAGCGGGCACTTGGATTATCTAGGTTAACTAACAGGCACTTGAACTATGTATGTTCCAGAGCGGACAATTGGACTATGTAGGTTCCTTAGCGGGCACTTGGATTATCTAGGTTCCCTAAAGGACACTTGGACTATGTAGGTTAACTAGCGGAAAATTGGATGATCTAGGTTAACTAGCGGGTACTTGGACTATCTAGGTTAACTAGGGGTTCCTTGGTCTACGTAGGTTAACTAGCGGACACTTGCACAATGTAGGTTACCTAGCGGTCACTTGGACTATCTAGGTTAACTAGCAGGCCCTTGGCTATCTAGGTTACCTAGCAGGCACTTGGACTATGTAGGTTAACTAGCGGGCATTTGCACTCTCTAGGTTACCTAGCGGGCAGTTGGACTATGTACCCTCCCTAGCGGGCACATGGACTATCTATGTTAACTAGCGGGCACTTGGACTATGTAGGTTACCTAGCGGACACCTGCACTATGTAGGTTACCTAGCGGGCACTTGGACTATCTAGGTTAACTAGCGGGCCCTTGCACTATGTAGGTTAACTAGCGGGCCCATGGATTATGTAGGTTTACTAGGGGGCACTTGGACTATCTAGGTTAACTAGCGGGCACTTGGACTATGTAGTTTCCCTAGCGGACATTTGGACTATTTAGGTTACCTAGCGGGCACTTGGACTATGTAGGTTATCTAGCGGGCACTTGGACAATCTAGGTTACCTAGCGGGCACTTTGACTATTTAGGTTAACTAACGGGCACTTGGACTATGTAGGGTAACTAGCGGGCACTTGGACTGTCTAGGTTACCTAACGGGCACTTGGATTATCTAGGTTAACGAACGGGCACTTGGACTATGTAGGTTACCTAGCCACCACTTGGATTATCTAGGTTACCTAACAGGCACTTGGACTATCTAGGTTCCCTAGCGGGCACTTGTACTATCTAGGTTACCTAGCTGGCACTTGGACTATGTAGGTCAACTAGCGGACCCTTGGACTATCTAGGTTAGCTAACGGGCACTTGCACTATGTATGTTCCAGAGCGGGCACTTGGATTATGTAGGTTGCCTAGCGCACATTTAGACTATGTAGGTTTCCTTGCGGGCATTTGGACTATGTAGGTTACCTAGCGGTCACGTGGACTATGTAGGCTCCCTAGAAGGCACTTGGACTATGTAGGTTAACTAGCGGGCACATGGACTATGTAGGTTACCCAATGGGCACTTGGACTATCTAGGTTAACGAACGGACACTTGGACTATGTAGGTTAGCTATCAGGCACTTGGACTATCTAGGTTACCTAGCAGGCACTTGGACTATGTAGGTTACCTAGTGGATACTTGGATGATTTAGGTTAACTAGCGGGCACTTGGACTATCTAGGTTAACTAGCAGGCCCTTGGACTATCTAGCTTTACTAGCGGGCACTTGGACTATCTAGGTTAACTAGCGGGCACTTGGACTATGTAGGTTAACTAGCGGGCACTTGAACTCTCTAGGGTACCTAGCGGACACTTGGACTATGTACCTTCCCTAGCGGGCACTTGGGCTATCTACGTTACCTAGCGGGCACTTGGGCTATGTAGGTTAACGAATGGGCATTTGGACTATGTAGGTAACCTAGTGGTCACTTGGACTGTCTAGGTTACCTAGCCGGCACTTGGACTATGTAGGTTAACTAGCGGGCACTTGGACTATCTAGGTTAACTAGCGGGCACTTGGACTATCTAGGTTAACTAGCGGGCACTTGGACTATCTAGGTTAACTAGCGGGCCCTTGCACTATGTAAGTTAACTAGCGGCCCATGGATTATGTAGGTTTACTAGGGGGCACTTGGACTATCTAGGTTAACTAGCGGGCACTTGGACTATCTAGGTTATCTAGCGGGCACTTGGACTATGTAGTTTCCCTAGCGGGCATTTGGACTATTTAGGTTACCTAGCGGGCACTTGGACTATGTAGGTTATCTAGCGGGCACTTGGACTATCTAGGTTACCTAGCAGGCACTTTGACTATCTAGGTTAACTAACGGGCATTTGGACTATGTAGGGCAACTAGCGGGCACTTGGACTGTCTAGGTTACCTAACGGGCACTTGGATTATCTAGGTTAACGAACGGGCACTTGGACTATGTAGGTTACCTAGCCACCACTTGGACTATCTAGGTTAGGTAACAGGCACTTGGACTATCTAGGTTCCCTAGCGGGCACTTGTACTATCTAGGTTACCTAGCTGGCACTTAGACTATGTAGGTCAACTAGCGGGCCCTTGGACTATCTAGGTTAGCTAACGGGCACTTGGACTATGTATGTTCCAGAGTGGGCACTTGGATTATGTAGGTTGCCTAGCGGACATTTAGACTATGTAGGTTTCCTTGTGGGCATTTGGACTATGTAGGTTACCAGCGGGCACTTGGACAATCTAGGTTAACGAACGTGCACGTGGACTATGTAGGTAACCTAGCGGGCACTTGGACTGTCTAGGTTACCTAGCGGGCACTTGGACTTTCTAGGTTAACGAACGGGCACTTGGACTATGTAGGTTAACTAGCGGACACTTCGACTATCTAGGTTAGCTAACGGGCAATTGGACTATCTAGGTTACCTAGCGGGCACTTGGACTATGTAGGTTCCCTAGCGGGCACTTGGACTATTTAGGTTACCTAGCAGGCACTTTGACTATCTAGGTTAACTAACGGGCACTTGGACTATGTAGGTGGCCTAGCGAGCACTTGGAGTATGTAGGTTCCCAAGCGGGCAATTGGACTATGTAGGTTCCCTATCGGGTACTTGGACTGTCTCGGTTAACTAGCGGGCAATTGGACTGTCTAGGTTACCTAGTGGGCACTTGGAGTATGTACGTTCCCTAGCGGGCACTTGGGCTTTCTACGTTACCTAGCGGGCACTTGGACTATGTAGGTTAACGAACGGGCACTTGGACTATGTAGGTTAACGAACAGGCACTTGGATTATGTAGTTTACCTAGCAGGTACTTGGACTATGTAGGTTAACTAGCGGGCACTTGGACTATCTAGGTTACCTACGGGCACTTGGAATATGTACCTTACCTAGCGGGCACTTGGGCTATCTACGTTACCTAGCGGGCACTTGGACTATATAGGTTAACGAACGGGCACTTGGACTATGTAGGTAACCTAGTGGTCACTTGGACTATGTAGGTTATCTAGCGGACACTTGGACTATCTAGGTTACCTAGCAGGCACTTTGACTATCTAGGTTAACTAACGGGCACTTGGACTATGTAGGGTAACTAGCGGGCACTTGGACTGTCTAGGTTACCTAACAGGCACTTGGATTATCTAGGTTAACGAACGTGCACTTGGACTATGTAGGTAACCTAGCGGGCACTTGGACTGTCTAGGTTACCTAGCGGGCACTTGGACTATCTAGGTTAACGAACTGGCAGTTGGACTATGTAGGTTAACTAGCGGACACTTCGACTATCTAGGTTAGCTAACGGGAATTGGACAATCTAGGTTAACTAACGGGCACTTGGACTATGTAGGTTGCCTAGCAAGCACTTGGACTATGTAGGTTCCCTAGAGGGCACTTGGACTATGTAGGTTCCCTATCGGGTACTTGGACTGTCTAGGTTAACTAGGGGGCAATTGGACTGTCTAGGTTACCTAGTGGGCACTTGGACTATGTACGTTCCCTAGCGGGCACTTGGGATATCTACGTTACCTGGCGGGCACTTGGACAAAGTAAGTTAACGAACGGGCACTTGGACTATGTAGGTTAACTAGCGGACACTTGGACTATCTAGGATAGCTAACGGGCAATTAGACTATCAAGGTTACCTAACGGGCACTTGGACTATGAAGGGTACCTAGCGGGTACTTGGACTATCTAGGTTACCTAGCAGGCACTTTGACTATCTAGGTTAACTAACGGGCACTTGGACTATGTAGGTTGCCTAGCGAGCACCTGGACTATGTAGGTTCCCTAGCGGGCGCTTGGACTATGTAGATTCCCTAGCGGTACTTGGACTGTCTAGGTTAACTAGCGGGCTTTTGGACTGTCTAGGTTACCTAGTGGGCACTTGGACTATGTAGTTTACCTAGCAGGAACTTGGACTATGTAGGTTTACTACCAGGCACTTAGACTATCCAGGTTACCTAGCGGGCACTTGGACTATGTACGTTCCCTAGCGGGCACTTGGGCTATCTACGTTACATAGCGGGCACTTGGACTACGTAGGTTAACGAATGGGCACTTGGATTATGTAGGTAACCTAGTGGTCACTTGGACTGTCTAGGTTACCTAGCGGGCACTTGGACTATGTAGGTTAACTAGCGGGCACTTGCACTATCTAGGTTAACTAGCGGGCACTTGTACTATCTAGGTTAACTAGCGGGCACTTGGACTATCTAGGTTAACTAGCGGGCCCTTGCACTATGTAGGTTAACTAGCGGGCCCATGGATTATGTAGGTTTACTAGGGGGCACTTGGACTATCTAGGTTAATTAGCGGGCACTTGGACTATGTAGTTTCCCTAACGGACATTTGGACTATTTAGGTTACCTAGCGGGCACTTGGATTATGTAGGTTATCTAGCGGGCACTTGGACTGTCTAGGTTACCTAACGGGCACTTGGATTATCTAGGTTAACGAACGGGCACTTGGACTATGTAGGTTACCTAGCCACCACTTGGACTATCTAGGTTAGCTAACAGGCACTTGGACTATCTAGGTTCCCTAGCGGGCACTTGTACTATCTAGGTTACCTAGCTGGCACTTGGACTATTTAGGTCAACTAGCGGGCCCTTGGACTATCTAGGTTAGCTAACGGGCACTTGGACTATGTATGTTCCAGAGTGGGCACTTGGATTATGTAGGTTGCCTAGCGGACATTTAGACTATGTAGGTTTCCTTGCGGGCATTTGGACTATGTAGGTTACCAGCGGGCACTTGGACAATCTAGGTTAACGAACGTGCACTTGGACTATGTAGGTAACCTAGCGGGCACTTGGACTGTCTAGGTTACCTAGCGGGCACTTGGACTTTCTAGGTTAATGAACGGGCACTTGGACAATGTAGGTCTACTAGCGGACACTTCGACTATCTAGGTTAGCTAACGGGCAATTGGACAATCTAGGTTAACTAACGGGCACTTGGACTATGTAGGTTGCCTAGCGAGCACTTGGACTATGTAGGTTCCCTAGAGGGCACTTGGACTATGTAGGTTCCCTATCGGGTACTTGGACTGTCTAGGTTAACTAGGTGGCAATTGGATTGTCTAGGTTACCTAGTGGGCACTTGGACTATGTACGTTCCCTAGCGGGCACTTGGGATATCTACGTTACCTAGCGGGCACTTGGACAATGTAAGTTAACGAACGGGCACTTGGACTATGTAGGTTAACTAGCGGACACTGGGACTATCTAGGATAGCTAACGGGCAATTGGACTATCAAGGTTACCTAACGGGCACTTGGACTATGAAGGATACCTAGCGGGCACTTGGACTATCTAGGTTACCTAGCAGGCACTTTGACTATCTAGGTTAACTAACGGGCACTTGGACTATGTAGGTTGCCTAGCGAGCACCTGGACTATGTAGGTTCCCTAGCGGGCGCTTGGACTATGCAGATATTCTAGCGGTATTTGGACTGTCTAGGTTAACTAGTGGGCAATTGGACTGTTTAGGTTACCTAGTGGGCACTTGGACTATGTAGTTTACCTAGCAGGAACTTGGACTATGTAGGTTTACTACCAGGCACTTAGACTATCCAGGTTATCTAGCGGGCACTTGGACTATGTACGTTCCCTAGCGGGCACTTGGGCTATCTACGTTACCTAGCGGGCACTTTGACTATGTAGGTTAACGAATGGGCACTTGGACTATGTAGGTAACCTAGTGGTCACTTGGACTGTCTAGGTTACCTAGCGGGCACTTGGACTATGTAGGTTAACTAGCGGGCACTTGGACTATCTAGGTTAACTAGCGGGCACTTGGACTATCTAGGTTAACTAGCGGGCACTTGGACTATCTAGGTTAACTAGCGGGCCCTTGCACTATGTAGGTTAACTAGCGGGCCCAAGGATTATGTAGGTTTACTAAGGGGCACTTGGACTATCTAGGTTAACTAGTGGGCACTTGGACTATGTAGTTTCCATAGCGGACATTTGGAGTATTTAGGTTACGTAGCAGGCACTTGGACTATGTAGGTTATCTAGCGGGCACTTGGACTATCTAGGTTACCTAGCAGGCACTTTGACTATCTAGGTTAACTAACGGGCACTTGGATTATGTAGGGCAACTAGCGGGCACTTGGACTGTCTAGGTTACCTAACGGGCACTTGGATTATCTAGATTAACGAACGGGCACTTGGAGTATGTAGGTTACCTAGCCACCACTTGGACTATCTAGGTTAGCTAACAGGCACTTGGACTATCTAGGTTCCCTAGAGGGCACTTGTACTATCTAGGTTACCTAGCTGGCACTTGGACTATGTAGGACAACTAGCGGACCCTTTGACTATCTAGGTTAGCTAACGGGCACTTGGACTATCTATGTTCCAGAGTGGGCACTTGGATTATGTAGGTTGCCTAGCGGATATTTAGACTATGTAGGTTTCCTTGCGGGCATTTGGACTATGTAGGTTACCAGCGGGCACGTGGACAATCTAGGTTAACGAACGTGCACTTGGACTATGTAAGTAAACTAGCGGGCACTTGGACTGTCTAGGTTACCTAACGGGCACTTGGATTATCTAGGTTAACGAACGGGCACTTGGACTATGTAGGTTACCTAGCCACCACTTGGACTATCTAGGTTAGCTAACAGGCACTTGCACTATCTAGGTTCCCTAGCGGGCACTTGTACTATCTAGGTTACCTAGTTGGCACTTGGACTATTTAGGTCAACTAGCGGGCCCTTGGACTATCTAGGTTAGCTAACGGGCACTTGGACTATGTATGTTCCAGAGTGGGCACTTGGATTATGTAGGTTGCCTAGCGGACATTTAGACTATGTAGGTTTCCTTGCGGGCATTAGGACTATGTAGGTTACCAGCGGGCACTTGGACAATCTAGGTTAACGAACGTGCACTTGGACTATGTAGGTAACCTAGCGGGCACTTGGACTGTCTAGGTTACCTAGCGGGCACTTGGACTTTCTAGGTTAACGAACGGGCACTTGAACTATGTAGGTTAACTAGCGGACACTTCGACTATCTAGGTTAGCTAACGGGCAATTGGACTATCTAGGTTACCTAGCGGGCACTTGGACTATGTAGGTTCCCTAGCGGGCACTTCGACTATGTAGGTTAACTAGAAGGCTCTTGGACTATGTAGGTTACCAGCGGGCACTTGGACTATCTAGGTAAACGAAAGTGCACTTGGGCCATGTAGGTAACCTAACGGGCACTTGGACTGTCTAGGTTACCTAGCGGGCACTTGGACTATCTAGGTTAACGAACGGGCACTTGGACTATGTAGGTTAACTAGCGGACACTTGGACTATCTAGATTAGCTAACGGGCAATTGGACTATCAAGGTTACCTAACGGGCACTTGGACTATGTATGTTACCTAGCGGGCAATTGGACTATTTAGGTTACCTAGCAGGCACTTTGACTATCTAGGTTAACTAACGGGCACTTGGACTATGTAGGTTGCCTAGCGAGCACTTGGAGTATGTAGGTTCCCTAGCGGGCAATTGGACTATGTAGGTTCCCTATCGGGTACTTGGCCTGTCTAGGTTAACTAGCGGGCAATTGGACTGTCTAGGTTACCTAGTGGGCACTTGGAGTATGTACGTTCCCTAGCGGGCACTTGGGCTTTCTACGTTACCTAGCGGGCACTTGGACTATGTAGATTAACGAACGGGTACTTGGACTATATAGGTTAACGAACGGGCACTTGGATTATGTAGTTTACCTAGCAGGTACTTGGACTATGTAGGTTAACTAGCGGGCACTTGGACTATCTAGGTTACCTACGGGCACTTGGACTATGTACCTTCCCTAGCGGGCACTTGGGCTATCTACGTTACCTAGCGGGCACTTGGACTATGTAGATTAACGAACGGGCACTTGGACTATGTAGGTAACCTAGTGGTCACTTGGACTATGTAGGTTATCTAGCGGACATTTGGACTATCTAGGTTACCTAGCAGGCACTTTGACTATCTAGGTTAACTAACGGGCACTTGGACTATGTAGGGTAACTAGCGGGCACTTGGACTGTCTAGGTTACCTAATGGGCACTTGGATTATCTTGGTTAACGAACGTGCACTTGGACTATGTAGGTAACCTAGCGGGCACTTGGACTGTCTAGGTTACCTAGCGGGCACTTGGACTATCTAGGTTAACGAACGGGCACTTGGACTATGTAGGTTAACTAGCGGACACTTCGACTATCTAGGTTAGCTAACGGGCCATTGGACAATCTAGGTTAACTAACGGGCACTTGGACTATGTAGGTTGCCTAGCGAGCACTTGGACTATGTAGGTTCGCTAGTGGGCACTTGGACTATGTAGGTTCCCTATCGGGTACTTGGACTGTCTAGGTTAACTAGGGGGCAATTGTACTGTCTAGGTTACCTAGTGGGCACTTGGACTATGTACGTTCCCTAGCGGGCACGTGGGCTATCTACGTCACCTAGCGGGCACTTGGACAATGTAAGTTAACGAATGGGCACTTGGACTATGTAGGTTAACTAGCGGACACTTGGACTATCTAGGATAGCTAACGGGCAATTGGACTATCAAGGTTACCTAACGGGCACTTGGACTATGTAGGTTACCTAGCGGGCACTTGGACTATCTAGGTTACCTAGCCACCATTTGGATTATCTAGGTTAGCTAACAGGCACTTGGACTATCTAGGTTCCCTAGCGGGCACTTGTACTATCTAGGTTACCTAGCTGGCACTTGGACTATGTAGGTCAACTAGCGGGCCCTTGGACTATCTAGGTTAGCTAACGGGCACTTGGACTATGTATGTTCCAGAGTGGGCACTTGTATTATGTAGGTTGCCTAGCGGACATTTAGACTATGTAGGTTTCCTTGCGGGCATTTGGACTATGTAGGTCACTTAGCGGGCACTTGGACTATGTAGGTTCCCTAGCGGTCACGTGGACTATGTAGGCTCCCTAGAAGGCACTTGCACTATGTAGGTTAACTAGCGGGCACTTGGACTACCCAGGTTACCAGGTGGGCACTTGGACTATGTAGGTTACCCAATGGGCACTTGGACTATCTAGGTTAACGAACGGACACTTGGACTATGTAGGTTAGGTATCAGGCACTTGGACTATCTAGGTTACCTAGCTGACACTTGGACGATTTAGGTAAACTAGCGGGCACTTGGACTATCTAGGTTAACTAGGAGGCCCTTGGACTATCTAGGTTTACTAGCGGGCACTTGGACTATGTAGGTTAACTAGCGGGCACTTGAACTCTCTAGGTTACATAGCGGACACTTGGAATATGTACCTTCCCTAGCGAACACTTGGACTATGTAGGTTACCTAGCAGGCACTTGGATTATGAAGGATCCCTAGCGGGCAATTGGACTATATAGGTTACCTAGCCACCACTTGGACTATCTAGGTTCCCTAGCGGGCACTTGTACTATCTAGGTTACCTAGCTGGCACTTGGACTATGTAGGTCAACTAGCGGGCCCTTGGACTATCTAGGTTAGCTAACGGGCACTTGGACTATGTATGTTCCAGAGCGGGCACTTGGATTATGTAGGTTGCCTAGCGGACATTTAGACGATGTAGGTTTCCTTGCGGGCATTTGGACTATGTAGGTTACCTAGCGGGCACTTGGACTATGTAGGTTCCCTAACGGGCACTTGGACTATGTAGGGTAACTAGCGGGCACTTGGACTGTCTAGGTTACCTAACGGGCACTTGGATTATCTAGGTTAACGAACGGGCACTTGGACTATGTAGGTTACCTAGCCACCACTTGGACTATCTAGGTTAGCTAACAGGCACTTGGACTATCTAGGTTCCCTAGCGGGCACTTGTACTATCTAGGTTATCTAGCTGGCACTTGGATTATGTAGGTCAACTAGCGGGCCCTTGGACTATCTAGGTTAGCTAACGGGCACTTGGACTATGTATGTTCCAGAGTGGGCACTTGTATTATGTAGGTTGCCTAGCGGACATTTAGACTATGTAGGTTTCCTTGCGGGCATTTGGACTATGTAGGTTACCCAGCGGGCACTTGGACTATGTAGGTTCCCTAGCGGTCACGTGGACTATGTAGGCTCCCTAGAATGCACTTGGACTATGTAGGTTAACTAGCAGGCACTTGGACTAACCAGGTTACCAGGCGGGCACTTGGACTATGTAGGTTACCCAATGGGCACTTGGACTATCTAGGTTAACGAACGGACACTTGGACTATGTAGGTTAGGTATCAGGCACTTGGACTATCTAGGTTACCTAGCAGGCACTTGAAATATGTAGGTTACCTAGCGGACACTTGGACGATTTAGGTTAACTAGCGGGCACTTGGACTATCTAGGTTAACTAGCAGGACCTTGGACTATCTAGGTTTACTAGCGGGCACTTGGACTATCTAGGTTAACTAGCGGGCACTTGGACTATGTAGGTTAACTAGCGGACACTTGAACTCTCTAGGTTACCTAGCGGACACTTGGACTATGTACCTTCCCTAGCGGGCACTTGGACTATCTAGGTTACCTAGCAGGCACTTGGATTATGAAGGATCCCTAGCGGGCAATTGGACTATCTAGGTTACCTAGCTGGCACTTGGACTATGTAGGTTAACTAGCGGACACTTGCACGATCTATGTTAACTAGCGGGCCCTTGCACTATGTAGGTTAACTAGTGGGCCTATGGATTATGCAGGTTTACTAGGGGGTACTTGGAACATCTAGGTTAACTAGCGGGCACTTGGACTATGTAGTTTCCCTAGCGGGCATTTGGACTATTTAGGTTGCCTAGCGGGCACTTGGACTATGTAGGTTACCTAGCAGGCACTTTGACTATCTAGGTTAACTAAGGGCACTTGGACTATATAGGGTAACTAGCGGGCACTTGGACTGTCTAGGTTACCTAACGGGCACTTGGATTATCTAGGTTAACAAACGGGCACTTGGACTATATAGGTTACCTAGCGGGCACTTGTACTATCTAGGTTACCTAGCTGGCACTTGGACTATGTAGGTCAACTAGCGGGCCCTTGGACTATCTAGGTTAGCTAACGGGCACTTGGACTATGTATGTTCCAGAGCGGGCACTTGGACTATGTAGGTTCCCTAACGGGCACTTGGACTATGTAGGTTCCCTAGCGGTCACGTGGACTATGTAGGCTCCCTAGAAGGCACTTGGACTATGTAGGTTAACTAGCGGGCACTTGGACTATTTAGGTTACCCAATGGGCACTTGGACTATCTAGGTTAACTGACGGACACTTGGACTATGTAGGTTAGCTATCAGGCACTTGGACTATCTAGGTTACCTAGCGGACACGTGGACGATTTAGGTTAACTAGCGGGCACTTGGACTATCTAGGTTAACTAGCAGGCCCTTGGACTTTCTAGGTTTACTAGCGGGCACTTGGACTATCTAGGTTAACTAATGGGCACTTGGACTATGTAGTTTCCCTAGCGGGCATTTGGATTATTTAGGTTACCTAGTGGGCACTTGGACTATGTAGGTTATCTAGCGGGCACTTGGACTACGTAGGTTAACTAGAAGGCACTTGGACTTTCAAGGTTACCTAACGGGCCCTTGGACTATGTAGGTTACCAGCGGGCACTTGGACTATCTAGGTTAACGAACGTGCACTTGGACTATGTAGGTAACCTAGCGGGCACTTGGACTGTCTAGGTTACCTAGCGGGCACTTGGACTATCTAGGTTAACGAACGGGCACTTGGACTATGTAGGTTAACGAGCTGACACTTCGACTATCTAGGTTAACTAACGGGCAATTGGACAATCTAGGTTAACTAACGGGCAATTGGACTATGTAGGTTGCCTAGCGAGCACTTGGACTATGTAGGTTCCCTAGTGGGCACTTGGACTATGTAGGTTCCCTATCGGGTACTTGGACTGTCTAGGTTAACTAGGGGGCAAATGGACTGTCTAGGTTACCTAGTGGGCACTTGGACTATGTACGTTCCCTAGCGGGCACTTGGGTTATCTACGTTACCTAGCGGGCACTTGGACAATGTAAGTTAACGAACGGGCACTTGGACTATGTAGGTTAACTAGCGGACACTTGGACTATCTAGGATAGCTAACGGGCAATTGGACTATCAAGGTTACCTAACGGGCACTTGGACTATGTAGGTTACATAGCGGGCACTTGGACTATCTAGGTTACCTAGCAGGCACTTTGACTATCTAGGTTAACTAACGGGCACGTGGACTATGTAGGTTGCCTAGCGAGCACTTGTACTATCTAGGTTACCTAGCTGGCACTTGGACTATGTAGGTCAACTAGCGGGCCCTTGGACTATCTAGGTTAGCTAACGGGCACTTGGACTATGTATGTTCCAGAGCGGGCACTTGGATTATGTAGGTTGCCTAGAGGAAATTTAGACGATGTAGGTTTCCTTGCGGGCATTTGGACTATGTAGGTTACCTAGCGGGCACTTGGACTATGTAGGTTCCCTAACGGGCACTTGGACTATGTAGGTTCCCTAGCGGTCACGTGGACTATGTAGGCTCCCTAGAAGGCACTTGGACTATGTAGGTTAACTAGCGGGCACTTTGACTATGTAGGTTACCCAATGGGCACTTGGACTATCTAGGTTAACTAACGGACACTTGGACTATGTAGGTTAGCTATCAGACACTTGGACTATCTAGGTTACCTAGCGGACACGTGGACGATTTAGGTTAAGTAGCGGGCACTTGGACTATCTAGGTTAACTAGCAGGCCCTTGGACTATCTAGGTTTACTAGCGGGAACTTGGACTATCTAGGTTAACTAATGGGCCCTTGGACTATGTAGTTTCCCTAGCGGGCATTTGGATTATTTAGGTTACCTAGTGGGCACTTGGACTATGTAGGTTATCTAGCGGGCACTTGGACTACGTAGGTTAACTAGAAGGCACTTGGACTATCAAGGTTACCTAACGGGCCCTTGGACTATGTAGGTTACCAGCGGGCACTTGGACTATCTAGGTTAAAGAACGTGCACTTGGACTATGTAGGTAACCTAGCGGGCACTTGGACTGTCTAGGTTACCTAGCGGGCACTTGGACTATCTAGGTTAACGAACGGGCACTTGGACTATGTAGGTTAACGAGCGGACACTTCGACTATCTAGGTTAGCTAACGGGCAATTGGACTATGTAGGTTGCCTAGCGAGCACTTGGACTATGTAGGTTCCCTAGTGGGCACTTGGACTATGTAGGTTCCCTATCGGGTACTTGGACTGTCTAGGTTAACTAGGGGGCAAATGGACTGTCTAGGTTACCTAGTGGGCACTTGGACTATGTACGTTCCCTAGCGGGCACTTGGGTTATCTACGTTACCTAGCGGGCACTTGGACAATGTAAGTTAACGAACGGGCACTTGGACTATGTAGGTTAACTAGCGGACACTTGGACTATCTTGGATAGCTAACGGGCAATTGGACTATCAAGGTTACCTAACGGGCGCTTGGACTATGTAGGTTACATAGCGGGCACTTGGACTATCAAGGTTACCTAGCAGGCACTTTGACTATCTAGGTTAACTAACGGGCACGTGGACAATGTAGGTTGCCTAGCGAGCACCTGGACTATGTAGGTTCCCTAGCGGGCGCTTGAACTATGTACATACCCTAGCGGTACTTGGACTGTCTAGGTTAACTAGCGGGCAATTGGACTGTTTAGGTTACCTAGTTTGCACTTTGACTATGTAGTTTACCTAGCAGGCACTTGGACTATGTAGGTTTACTAGCAGGCACTTAGACTATCTAAGTTACCTAGCGGGCACTTGGACTATGTACGTTCCTTAGCGGGCACTTGGGCTATCTACGTTCCCTAGCGGGCACTTGGACTATGTAGGTTAACGAATGGGCACTTGGACTATGTAGGTAACCTAGTGGTCACTTGGACTGTCTAGGTTACCTAGCGGGCACTTGGACTATGTAGGTTAACTAGCGGGCACTTGGACTATCTAGGTTACCTAGCGGGCACTTGGACTTTCTAGGTTAACGAACGGGCACTTGGACTATGTAGGTTAACTAGCGGACACTTCGACTATCTAGGTTAGCTAACAGGCAATTGGACTATCTAGGTTACCTAGCGGGCACTTGGACTATGTAGGTTCCCTAGCGGGCACTTGGACTATTTAGGTTACCTAGCAGGCACTATGACTATTTAGGTTAACTAACGGGTACTTGGACTATGTAGGTTGCCTAGCGAGCACTTGGAGTATGTAGGTTCCCTAGCGGGCAATTGGACTATGTAGGTTCCCTATCGGGTACTTGAATTGTCTAGGTTAACTAGCGGGCAATTGGACTGTCTAGGTTACCTAGTGGGCACTTGGAGTATGTACGTTCCCTAGCGGGCACTTGGGCTTTCTACGTTACTTAGCGGGCACTTGGACTATGTAGGTTAACGAACGGGCACTTGGAATATGTAGGTTAACGAACGGACACTTGGATTATGTAGTTTACCTAGCAGGTACTTGGACTATGTAGGTTAACTAGCGGGCACTTGGACTATCTAGGTTACCTACGGGCACTTGGACTATGTACCTTCCCTAGCGGGCACTTGGGCTATCTACGTTACCTAGCTGGCACTTGGACTATGTAGGTTAACGAACGGGCACTTGGACTATGTAGGTAACCTAGTGGTCACTTGGACTATGTAGGTTATCTAACGGACACTTGGACTATCTAGGTTTCCTAGCAGGCACTTTGACTATCTAGGTTAACTAACGGGCACTTGGACTATGTAGGGTAACTACCGGGCACTTGGACTGTCTAGGTTACCTAACGGGCACTTGGATTATCTAGGTTAACGAACGGGCACTTGGACTATGTAGGTTACCTAGCCACCACTTGGACTATCTAGGTTAGCTAACAGGCACTTGGACTATCTAGGTTCCCTAGCGGGCACTTGTACTATCTAGGTTACCTAGCTGGCACTTGGACTATGTAGGTCAACTAGCGGGCCCTTGGACTATCTAGGTTAGCTAACGGGTACTTGGACTATGTATGTTCCAGAGTGGGCACTTGTATTATGTAGGTTGCCTAGCGGACATTTAGACTATGTAGGTTTCCTTGCGGGCATTTGGACTATGTAGGTTACCTAGCGGGCACTTGGACTATGTAGGTTCCCTAGCGGTCACGTGGACTATGTACGCTCCCTAGAAGGCACTTGGACTATGTAGGTTAACTAGCGGGCACTTGGACTAACCAGGTTACCAGGCGGGCACATGGACTATGTAGGTTACCCAATGGGCACTTGGACTATCTAGGTTAACGAAAGGACACTTGGACTATGTAGGTTAGGTATCAGGCACTTGGACTATCTAGGTTACCTAGCAGGCACTTGGACTATGTAGGTTACCTAGCGGACACTTGGACGGTTTAGGTTAACTAGCGTGCACTTGGACTATCTAGGTTAACTAGCAGGCCCTTGGACTATCTAGGTTTACTAGCGGGCACTTGGACTATCGAGGTTAACTAGCGGGCACTTGGACTATCTAGGTTTACTAGCGGGCACTTGAACTCTCTATGTTACCTAGCGGACACTTGGACTATGTACCTTCCCTAGCGGGCACTTGGACTATCTAGGTTACCTAGCTTGCACTTGGATTATGAAGGATCCCTAGCGGGCAATTGGACTATCTAGGTTACCTAGCTGGCACTTGGACTATGTAGGTTAACTAGCGGACACTTACACGATCTAGGTTAACTAGCGGGTCCTTGCAATATGTAGGTTAACTAGCGGGCCCATGGATTATGCAGGTTTACTAGGGGGCACTTGGGACATCTAGGTTAACTAGCGGGCCCCTGGACTATGTAGTTTCCCTAGCGGGCACTTGGACTATGTAGGTTACCTAGCAGGCACTTTGACTATCTAGGTTAACTAACGGGCACTTGGACTATGTAGGTTTACTAGCGGGCACTTGGACTATCTAGGTTTACTAGCAGGCACTTAGATTATCTAGGTTACCTAGCGGGCACTTGGACTATGTACATTCCCTAGCGGGCACTTGGGCTCTCTACGTTACCTAGCGGGCACTTGGACTATGTAGGTTAACGAATGGGCACTTGGACTATGTAGGTAACCTAGTGGTCACTTGGACTGTCTAGGTTACCTAGCGGGCACTTGGACTATGTAGGTTAACTAGCGGGCACTTGGACTATCTAGGTTAGCGAACGGGCACTTGGACTATGTAGATTACCTAGCCACCACTTGGACTATCTAGGTTAGCTAACAGGCACTTGGACTATCTAGGTTCCCTAGTGGGCACTTGTACTATCTAGGTTACCTAGCTGGCACTTGGACTATGTAGGTCAACTAGCGGGCCCTTGGACTATCTAGGTTAGCTAACGGGCACTTGGACTACGTATGTTTCAGAGTGGGCACTTGGATTATGTAGGTTGCCTAGCGGACATTTAGACTATGTAGGTTTCCTTGCGGCATTTGGACTATGTAGGTTACCAGCGGGCACTTGGACAATCTAGGTTAACGAACGTGCACTTGGACTATGTAGGTAACCTAGCGGGCACTTGGACTGTCTAGGTTACCTAGCGGGCACTTGGACTTTCTAGGTTAACGAACGGGCACTTGGACTATGTATTTTAACTAGCGGACACTTCGACTATCTAGGTTAGCTAACGGGCAATTGGACTATCTAGGTTACCTAGCGGACACTTGGACTATGTAGGTTCCCTAGCGGGCACTTGGACTATTTAGGTTACCTAGCAGGCACTTTGACTATCTAGGTTAACTAACGGGCACTTGGACTATGTAGGTTGCCTAGCGAGCACTTGGACTATGTAGGTTCCCTATCGGGTACTTGGACTGTCTATGTTAAATAGCGGGCAATTGGACTGTCTAGGTTACCTAGTGGGCACTTGGAGTTTGTACGTTCCCTAGCGGGCACTTGGGCTTTCTACGTTACCTAGCGGGCACTTGGACTATGTAGGTTAACGAACGGGCACTTGGACTATGTAGGTTAACGAACGGGCACTTGGATTATGTAGTTTACCTAGCAGGTACTTGGACTATGTAGGTTAACTAGCGGGCACTTGGACTATCTAGGTTACCTACGGGCACTTGGAATATGTACCTTCCCTAGCGGGCACTTGGGCTATCTACGTTACCTAGTGGGCACTTGGACTATGTAGGTTAACGAACGGGCACTTGGACTATGTAGGTAACCTAGTGGTCACTTGGACTATGTAGGTTATCTAGCGGACACTTGGACTATCTAGGTTACCTAGCAGGCACTTTGACTATCTAGGTTAACTAACGGGCACTTGGACTATGTAGGGTAACTAGCGGGCACTTGGACTGTCTAGGTTACCTAACGGGCACTTGGATTATCAAGGTTAACGAACGTGCACTTGGACTATGTAGGTAACCTAGCGGGCACTTGGACTGTCTAGGTTACCTAGCGGGCAATTGGACTATCTAGGTTAACGAACGGGCACTTGGACTATGTATGTTAACTAGCGGACACTTCGACTATCTAGGTTAGCTAACGGGAATTGGACAATCTAGGTTAACTAACGGGCACTTGGACTATGTAGGTTGCCTAGCGAGCACTTGGACTATGTAGGTTCCCTAGTGGGCACGTGTACTATGTAGGTTCCCTATCGGGTACTTGGACTGTCTAGGTTAACTAGGGGGCAATTGGACTGTCTAGGTTACCTAGTGGGCACTTGGACTATGTACGTTCCCTAGCGGGCACTTGGGCTATCTACATTACCTAGCGGGCACTTGGACAAAGTAAGTTAACGAACGGGCACTTTGACTATGTAGGTTAACTAGCGGACACTTGGATTATCTAGGATAGCTAACGGGCAATTGGACTATCAAGGTTACCTAACGGGCACTTGGACTATGAAGGGTACCTAGCGGGCACTTGGACTATCTAGGTTACCTAGCAGGCACTTTGACTATCTAGGTTAACTAACGGGCACTTGGACTATGTAGGTTGCCTAGCGAGCACCTGGACTATGTAGGTCCCCTAGCGGGCTCTTGGACTATGTAGATTCCCTAGCGGTACTTGGACTGTCTAGGTTAACTAGCGCGCAATTGGACTCTCTAGGTTACCTAGTGGGCACTTGGACAATGTAGTTTACCTAGCAGGCACTTGGAGTATGTAGGTTTACTAGCGGGCACTTGGACTATCTAGGTTAACTAGCGGGCACTTGGACTATCTAGTTTAACTAGCGGGCACTTGGACTATCTAGGTTAACTAGCAGGCCCTAGCACTATGTAGGTTAACTAGCGGGCCTATGGATTATGTAGGTTTACTAGGGGCACTTGGACTATCTAGGTTAACTAGCGGGCACTTGGACTATGTAGTTTCCCTAGCGGACATTTGGACTATTTATGTTACCTAGCGGGCACTTGGACTATGTAGGTTATCTAGCGGGCACTTGGACTATCTAGGTTACCTAGCAGGCACTTTGACTATCTAGGTTAACTAACGGGCATTTGGACTATGTAGGGCAACTAGCGGGCACTTGGACTGTCTAGGTTACCTAACGGGCACTAGGATTATCTAGGTTAGCGAACGGGCACTTGGACTATGTAGATTACCTAGCCACCACTTGGACTATCTAGGTTAGCTAACAGGCACTTGGACTATCTAGGTTCCCTAGTGGGCACTTGTACTATCTAGGTTACCTAGCTGGCACTTGGACTATGTAGGTCAACTAGCGGGCCTTTGGACTATCTAGGTTAGCTAACGGGCACTTGGACTACGTATGTTTCAGAGTGGGCACTTGGATTATGTAGGTTGCCTAGCGGACATTTAGACTATGTAGGTTTCCTTGCGGGCATTTGGACTATGTAGGTTACCAGCGGGCACTTGGACAATCTAGGTTAACGAACGTGCACTTGGACTATGTAGGTAACCTAGCGGGCACTTGGACTGTCTAGGTTACCTAGCGGGCACTTGGACTTTCTAGGTTAACGAACGGGCACTTGGACTATGTATTTTAACTAGCGGACACTTCGACTATCTAGGTTAGCTAACGGGCAATTGGACTATCTAGGTTACCTAGCGGACACTTGGACTATGTAGGTTCCCTAGCGGGCACTTGGACTATTTAGGTTACCTAGCAGGCACTTTGACTATCTAGGTTAACTAACGGGCACTTGGACTATGTAGGTTGCCTAGCGAGCACTTGGACTATGTAGGTTCCCTATCGGGTACTTGGACTGTCTAGGTTAAATAGCGGGCAATTGGACTGTCTAGGTTACCTAGTGGGCACTTGGAGTATGTACGTTCCCTAGCGGGCACTTGGGCTTTCTACGTTACCTAGCGGGCACTTGGACTATGTAGGTTAACGAACGGGCACTTGGACTATGTAGGTTAACGAACGGGCACTTGGATTATGTAGTTTACCTAGCAGGTACTTGGACTATGTAGGTTAACTAGCGGGCACTTGGACTATCTAGGTTACCTACGGGCACTTGGAATATGTACCTTCCCTAGCGGGCACTTGGGCTATCTACGTTACCTAGTGGGCACTTGGACTATGTAGGTTAACGAACGGGCACTTGGACTATGTAGGTAACCTAGTGGTCACTTGGACTATGTAGGTTATCTAGCGGACACTTGGACTATCTAGGTTACCTAGCAGGCACTTTGACTATCTAGGTTAACTAACGGGCACTTGGACTATGTAGGGTAACTAGCGGGCACTTGGACTGTCTAGGTTACCTAACGGGCACTTGGATTATCTAGGTTAACGAACGTGCACTTGGACTATGTAGGTAACCTAGCGGGCACTTGGACTGTCTAGGTTACCTAGCGGGCACTTGGACTATCTAGGTTAACGAACGGGCACTTGGACTATGTATGTTAACTAGCGGACACTTCGACTATCTAGGTTAGCTAACGGGAATTGGACAATCTAGGTTAACTAACGGGCACTTGGACTATGTAGGTTGCCTAGCGAGCACTTGGACTATGTAGGTTCCCTAGTGGGCACGTGGACTATGTAGGTTCCCTATCGGGTACTTGGACTGTCTAGGTTTACTAGGGGGCAATTGGACTGTCTAGGTTACCTAGTGGGCACTTGGACTATGTACGTTCCCTAGCGGGCACTTGGGCTATCTACATTACCTAGCGGGCACTTGGACAAAGTAAGTTAACGAACGGGCACTTTGACTATGTAGGTTAACTAGCGGACACTTGGATTATCTAGGATAGCTAACGGGCAATTGGACTATCAAGGTTACCTAACGGGCACTTGGACTATGAAGGGTACCTAGCGGGCACTTGGACTATCTAGGTTACCTAGCAGGCACTTTGACTATCTAGGTTAACTAATGGGCACTTGGACTATGTAGGTTGCCTAGCGAGCACCTGGACTATGTAGGTCCCCTAGCGGGCGCTTGGACTATGTAGATTCCCTAGCGGTACTTGGACTGTCTAGGTTAACTAGCGCGCAATTGGACTGTCTAGGTTACCTAGTGGGCACTTGGACAATGTAGTTTACCTAGCAGGCACTTGGAGTATGTAGGTTTACTAGCGGGCACTTGGACTATCTAGGTTAACTAGCGGGCACTTGGACTATCTAGTTTAACTAGCGGGCACTTGGACTATCTAGGTTAACTAGCGGGCATTTGGACTATCTAGTTTAACTAGCGGACACTTCGACTATCTAGGTTAGCTAACGGGCAATTGGACTATCTAGGTTACCTAGCGGACACTTGGACTATGTAGGTTCCCTAGCGGGCACTTGGACTATTTAGGTTACCTAGCAGGCACTTTGACTATCTAGGTTAACTAACGGGCACTTGGACTATGTAGGTTGCCTAGCGAGCACTTGGACTATGTAGGTTCCCTATCGGGTACTTGGACTGTCTAGGTTAAATAGCGGGCAATTGGACTGTCTAGGTTACCTAGTGGGCACTTGGAGTATGTACGTTCCCTAGCGGGCACTTGGGCTTTCTACGTTACCTAGCGGGCACTTGGACTATGTAGGTTAACGAACGGGCACTTGGACTATGTAGGTTAACGAACGGGCACTTGGATTATGTAGTTTACCTAGCAGGTACTTGGACTATGTAGGTTAACTAGCGGGCACTTGGACTATCTAGGTTACCTACGGGCACTTGGAATATGTACCTTCCCTAGCGGGCACTTGGGCTATCTACGTTACCTAGTGGGCACTTGGACTATGTAGGTTAACGAACGGGCACTTGGACTATGTAGGTAACCTAGTGGTCACTTGGACTATGTAGGTTATCTAGCGGACACTTGGACTATCTAGGTTACCTAGCAGGCACTTTGACTATCTAGGTTAACTAACGGGCACTTGGACTATGTAGGGTAACTAGCGGGCACTTGGACTGTCTAGGTTACCTAACGGGCACTTGGATTATCTAGGTTAACTAACGTGCACTTGGACTATGTAGGTAACCTAGCGGGCACTTGGACTGTCTAGGTTACCTAGCGGGCAATTGGACTATCTAGGTTAACGAACGGGCACTTGGACTATGTATGTTAACTAGCGGACACTTCGACTATCTAGGTTAGCTAACGGGAATTGGACAATCTAGGTTAACTAACGGGCACTTGGACTATGTAGGTTGCCTAGCGAGCACTTGGACTATGTAGGTTCCCTAGTGGGCACGTGGACTATGTAGGTTCCCTATCGGGTACTTGGACTGTCTAGGTTAACTAGGGGGCAATTGGACTGTCTAGGTTACCTAGTGGGCACTTGGACTATGTACGTTCCCTAGCGGGCACTTGGGCTATCTACGTTACCTAGCGGGCACTTGGACAAAGTAAGTTAACGAACGGGCACTTTGACTATGTAGGTTAACTAGCGGACACTTGGATTATCTAGGATAGCTAACGGGCAATTGGACTATCAAGGTTACCTAACGGGCACTTGGACTATGAAGGGTACCTAGCGGGCACTTGGACTATCTAGGTTACCTAGCAGGCACTTTGACTATCTAGGTTAACTAACGGGCACTTGGACTATGTAGGTTGCCTAGCGAGCACCTGGACTATGTAGGTCCCCTAGCGGGCGCTTGGACTATGTAGATTCCCTAGCGGTACTTGGACTGTCTAGGTTAACTAGCGCGCAATTGGATTGTCTAGGTTACCTAGTGGGCACTTGGACAATGTAGTTTACCTAGCAGGCACTTGGAGTATGTAGGTTTACTAGCAGGGACTTAGGCTATCTAGGTTACCTAGCGGGCACTTGGACTATGTACGTTCCCTAGCGGGCACTTGGGCTATCTACGTTACCTAGCGGGCACTAGACTATGTAGGTTAACGAATGGGCACTTGGACTATGTAGGTAACCTAGTGGTCACTTGGACTGTCTAGGTTACCTAGCGAGCACTTGGACTATGTAGGTTAACTAGCGGGCACTTGGACTATCTAGGTTAACTAGCGGGCACTTGGACTATCTAGGTTAACTAGCGGGCACTTGGACTATCTAGGTAACTAGCGGGCCCTTGCACTATGTAGGTTAACTAGCGGGCACTTGGTCTGTCTAGGTTACCTAACGGGCACTTGGATTATCTAGGTTAACGAACGGGCACTTGGACTATGTAGGTTACCTAGCCACCACTTGGACTATCTAGGTTAGCTAACAGGCACTTGGACTATCTAGGTTCCCTAGCGGGCACTTGTACTATCTAGGTTACCTAGCTGGCACTTGGACTATGTAGGTCAACTAGCGGGCCCTTGGACTATCTAGGTTAGCTAACGGGCACTTGGACTATGTATGTTCCAGAGTGGGCACTTGGATTATGTAGGTTGCCTAGCGGACATTTAGACTAAGTAGGTTTCCTTGCGGGCATTTGGACTATGTAGGTTACCAGCGGGCACTTGGACAATCTAGGTTAACGAACGTGCACTTGGACTATGTAGGTAATCTAGCGGGCACTTGGACTGTCTAGGTTACCTAGCGGGCACTTGGACTTTCTAGGTTAACGAACGGGCACTTGGACTATGTAGGTTAACTAGCGGACACTTCGACTATCTAGGTTAGCTAACGGGCAATTGGACTATCTAGGTTACCTAGCGGGCACTTGGACTATGTAGGTTCCCTAGCGGGCACTTGGACTATTTAGGTTACCTAGCAGGCACTTTGACTATCTAGGTTAACTAACGGGCACTTGGACTATGTAGGTTGCCTAGCGAGCAATTGGAGTATGTAGGTTCCCTAGCGGGCAATTGGACTATGTAGGTTCCCAATCGGTTACTTGGACTGTCTCGGTTAACTAGCTGGCAATTGGACTGTCTAGGTTACCTAGTGGGCACTTGGAGTATGTACGTTCCCTAGCGGGCACTTGGGCTTTCTACGTTACCTAGCGGGCACTTGGACTATGTAGGTTAACGAACGGGCACTTGGACTATGTAGGTTAACGAACGGGCACTTGGATTATGTAGTTTACCTAGCAGGTACTTGGACTATGTAGGTTAACTAGCGGGCACTTGGACTATCTAGGTTACCTACGGGTACTTGGAATATGTACCTTACCTAGCGGGCACTTGTGGTATCTACGTTACCTAGCGGGCACTTGGACTATATAGGTTAACGAACGGGCACTTGGACTATGTAGGTAACCTAGTGGTCACTTGGACTATGTAGGTTATCTAGCAGACACTTGGACTATCTAGGTTACCTAGCAGGCACTTTGACTATCTAGGTTAACTAACGGGCACTTGGACTATGTAGGGTAACTAGCGGGCACTTGGACTGTCTAGGTTAACTAACGGGCACTTGGATTATCTAGGTTAACGAACGTGCACTTGGACTATGTAGGTAACCTACGGGCAATTGGACTGTCTAGGTTACCTAGCGGGCACTTGGACTATCTAGGTTAACGAACGGGCACTTGGACTATGTAGGTTAACTAGCGGACACTTCGACTATCTAGGTTAGCTAACGGGCAATTGGACAATCTAGGTTAACTAACGGGCACTTGGACTATGTAGGTTGCCTAGCGAGCACTTGGACTATGTAGGTTCCCTAGAGGGCACTTGGACTATGTAGGTTCCCTATCGGGTACTTGGACTGTCTAGGTTAACTAGGGGGCAATTGGACTGTCTAGGTTACCTAGTGGGCACTTGGACTATGTACGTTCCCTAGCGGGCACTTGGGATATCTACGTTACCTAGCGGGCACTTGGACAATGGAAGTTAACGAACGGGCACTTGGACTATGTAGGTTAACTAGCGGACACTTGGACTATCTAGGATAGCTAACGGGCAATTGGACTATCAAGGTTACCTAACGGGCACTTGGACTATGAAGGTTACCTAGCGGGTACTTGGACTATCTAGGTTACCTAGCAGGCACTTTGACTATCTAGGTTAACTAACGGGCACTTGGACTATGTAGGTTGCCTAGCGAGCACCTGGACTATGTAGGTTCCCTAGCGGGCGCTTGGACTATGTAGATTCCCTAGCGGTACTTGGACTGTCTAGGTTAACTAGCGGGCAATTGGACTGTCTAGGTTACCTAGTGGGCACTTGGACTATGTAGTTTACCTAGCAGGAACTTGGACTATGTAGGTTTACTACCAGGCACTTAGACTATCCAGGTTACCTAGCGGGCACTTGGACTATGTAAGTTCCCTAGCGGGCACTTGGGCTATCTACGTTACCTAGCGGGCACTTGGACTTTGTAGGTTAACGAATGGGCACTTGGACTATGTAGGTAACCTAGTGTTCACTTGGACTGTCTAGGTTACCTAGCGGGCACTTGGAGTATGTAGGTTAACTAGCGGACACTTGGACTATCTTGGTTAACTAGCGGGCACTAGGACTATCTAGGTTAACTAGCGGGCACTTGGACTATCTAGGTTAACTAGCGGGCCCTTGCACTATGTAGGTTAACTAGCGGGCCCATGGATTATGTAGGTTTACTAGGGGGCACTTGGACTATCTAGGTTAACTAGTGGGCACTTGGACTATGTAGTTTCCCTAGCGGACATTTGGACTATTTAGGTTACCTAGCGGGCACTTGGACTATGTAGGTTATCTAGCGGGCACTTGGACTATCTAGGTTACCTAGCAGGCACTTTGACTATCTAGGTTAACTAACGGGCATTTGGACTATGTAGGGCAACTAGCGGGCACTTGGACTGTCTAGGTTACCTAACGGGCACTTGGATTATCTAGGTTAACGAACGGGCACTTGGACTATGTAGGTTACCTAGCCACCACTTGGACTATCTAGGTTAGGTAACAGGCACTTGGACTATCTAGGTTCCCTAGCGGACACTTGTACTATCTAGGTTACCTAGCTGGCACTTGGATTATGTAGGTCAACTAGCGGGCCCTTGGACTATCTAGGTTAGCTAACGGGCACTTGGACTATGTATGTTCCAGAGTGGGCACTTGGATTATGTAGGTTGCCTAGCCGACATTTAGACTAAGTAGGTTTCCTTGCGGGCATTTGGACTATGTAGGTTACCAGCGGGCACTTGGACAATCTAGGTTAACGAACGTGCACTTGGACTATGTAGGTAACCTAGCGGGCACTTGGACTGTCTAGGTTACCTAGCGGGCACTTGGACTTTCTAGGTTAACGAACGGGCACTTGGACTATGTAGGTTAACTAGCGGACACTTCGACTATCTAGGTTAGCTAACGGGCAATTGGACTATCTAGGTTACCTAGCGGGCACTTGGACTATGTAGGTTCCCTAGCGGGCACTTGGACTATTTAGGTTACCTAGCAGGCACTTTGACTATCTAGGTTAACTAACGGGCACTTGGACTATGTAGGTTGCCTAGCGAGCAATTGGAGTATGTAGGTTCCCTAGCGGGCAATTGGACTATGTAGGTTCCCAATCGGGTACTTGGACTGTCTCGGTTAACTAGCGGGCAATTGGACTGTCTAGGTTACCTAGTGGGCACTTGGAGTATGTACGTTCCCTAGCGGGCACTTGGGCTTTCTACGTTACCTAGCGGGCACTTGGACTATGTAGGTTAACGAACGGGCACTTGGACTATGTAGGTTAACGAACGGGCACTTGGATTATGTAGTTTACCTAGCAGGTACTTGGACTATGTAGGTTAACTAGCGGGCACTTGGACTGTCTAGGTTACCTAACGGGCACTTGGATTATCTAGGTTAACGAACGTGCACTTGGACTATGTAGGTAACCTAGCGGGCACTTGGACTGTCTAGGTTACCTAGCGGGCACTTGGACTATCTAGGTTAACGAACGGGCACTTGGACTATGTATGTTAACTAGCGGACACTTCGACTATCTAGGTTAGCTAACGGGAATTGGACAATCTAGGTTAACTAACGGGCACTTGGACTATGTAGGTTGCCTAGCGAGCACTTGGACTATGTAGGTTCCCTAGTGGGCACGTGGACTATGTAGGTTCCCTATCGGGTACTTGGACTGTCTAGGTTTACTAGGGGGCAATTGGACTGTCTAGGTTACCTAGTGGGCACTTGGACTATGTACGTTCCCTAGCGGGCACTTGGGCTATCTACATTACCTAGCGGGCACTTGGACAAAGTAAGTTAACGAACGGGCACTTTGACTATGTAGGTTAACTAGCGGACACTTGGATTATCTAGGATAGCTAACGGGCAATTGGACTATCAAGGTTACCTAACGGGCACTTGGACTATGAAGGGTACCTAGCGGGCACTTGGACTATCTAGGTTACCTAGCAGGCACTTTGACTATCTAGGTTAACTAATGGGCACTTGGACTATGTAGGTTGCCTAGCGAGCACCTGGACTATGTAGGTCCCCTAGCGGGCGCTTGGACTATGTAGATTCCCTAGCGGTACTTGGACTGTCTAGGTTAACTAGCGCGCAATTGGACTGTCTAGGTTACCTAGTGGGCACTTGGACAATGTAGTTTACCTAGCAGGCACTTGGAGTATGTAGGTTTACTAGCGGGCACTTGGACTATCTAGGTTAACTAGCGGGCACTTGGACTATCTAGTTTAACTAGCGGGCACTTGGACTATCTAGGTTAACTAGCGGGCATTTGGACTATCTAGTTTAACTAGCGGACACTTCGACTATCTAGGTTAGCTAACGGGCAATTGGACTATCTAGGTTACCTAGCGGACACTTGGACTATGTAGGTTCCCTAGCGGGCACTTGGACTATTTAGGTTACCTAGCAGGCACTTTGACTATCTAGGTTAACTAACGGGCACTTGGACTATGTAGGTTGCCTAGCGAGCACTTGGACTATGTAGGTTCCCTATCGGGTACTTGGACTGTCTAGGTTAAATAGCGGGCAATTGGACTGTCTAGGTTACCTAGTGGGCACTTGGAGTATGTACGTTCCCTAGCGGGCACTTGGGCTTTCTACGTTACCTAGCGGGCACTTGGACTATGTAGGTTAACGAACGGGCACTTGGACTATGTAGGTTAACGAACGGGCACTTGGATTATGTAGTTTACCTAGCAGGTACTTGGACTATGTAGGTTAACTAGCGGGCACTTGGACTATCTAGGTTACCTACGGGCACTTGGAATATGTACCTTCCCTAGCGGGCACTTGGGCTATCTACGTTACCTAGTGGGCACTTGGACTATGTAGGTTAACGAACGGGCACTTGGACTATGTAGGTAACCTAGTGGTCACTTGGACTATGTAGGTTATCTAGCGGACACTTGGACTATCTAGGTTACCTAGCAGGCACTTTGACTATCTAGGTTAACTAACGGGCACTTGGACTATGTAGGGTAACTAGCGGGCACTTGGACTGTCTAGGTTACCTAACGGGCACTTGGATTATCTAGGTTAACTAACGTGCACTTGGACTATGTAGGTAACCTAGCGGGCACTTGGACTGTCTAGGTTACCTAGCGGGCAATTGGACTATCTAGGTTAACGAACGGGCACTTGGACTATGTATGTTAACTAGCGGACACTTCGACTATCTAGGTTAGCTAACGGGAATTGGACAATCTAGGTTAACTAACGGGCACTTGGACTATGTAGGTTGCCTAGCGAGCACTTGGACTATGTAGGTTCCCTAGTGGGCACGTGGACTATGTAGGTTCCCTATCGGGTACTTGGACTGTCTAGGTTAACTAGGGGGCAATTGGACTGTCTAGGTTACCTAGTGGGCACTTGGACTATGTACGTTCCCTAGCGGGCACTTGGGCTATCTACGTTACCTAGCGGGCACTTGGACAAAGTAAGTTAACGAACGGGCACTTTGACTATGTAGGTTAACTAGCGGACACTTGGATTATCTAGGATAGCTAACGGGCAATTGGACTATCAAGGTTACCTAACGGGCACTTGGACTATGAAGGGTACCTAGCGGGCACTTGGACTATCTAGGTTACCTAGCAGGCACTTTGACTATCTAGGTTAACTAACGGGCACTTGGACTATGTAGGTTGCCTAGCGAGCACCTGGACTATGTAGGTCCCCTAGCGGGCGCTTGGACTATGTAGATTCCCTAGCGGTACTTGGACTGTCTAGGTTAACTAGCGCGCAATTGGATTGTCTAGGTTACCTAGTGGGCACTTGGACAATGTAGTTTACCTAGCAGGCACTTGGAGTATGTAGGTTTACTAGCAGGGACTTAGGCTATCTAGGTTACCTAGCGGGCACTTGGACTATGTACGTTCCCTAGCGGGCACTTGGGCTATCTACGTTACCTAGCGGGCACTAGACTATGTAGGTTAACGAATGGGCACTTGGACTATGTAGGTAACCTAGTGGTCACTTGGACTGTCTAGGTTACCTAGCGAGCACTTGGACTATGTAGGTTAACTAGCGGGCACTTGGACTATCTAGGTTAACTAGCGGGCACTTGGACTATCTAGGTTAACTAGCGGGCACTTGGACTATCTAGGTAACTAGCGGGCCCTTGCACTATGTAGGTTAACTAGCGGGCACTTGGTCTGTCTAGGTTACCTAACGGGCACTTGGATTATCTAGGTTAACGAACGGGCACTTGGACTATGTAGGTTACCTAGCCACCACTTGGACTATCTAGGTTAGCTAACAGGCACTTGGACTATCTAGGTTCCCTAGCGGGCACTTGTACTATCTAGGTTACCTAGCTGGCACTTGGACTATGTAGGTCAACTAGCGGGCCCTTGGACTATCTAGGTTAGCTAACGGGCACTTGGACTATGTATGTTCCAGAGTGGGCACTTGGATTATGTAGGTTGCCTAGCGGACATTTAGACTAAGTAGGTTTCCTTGCGGGCATTTGGACTATGTAGGTTACCAGCGGGCACTTGGACAATCTAGGTTAACGAACGTGCACTTGGACTATGTAGGTAACCTAGCGGGCACTTGGACTGTCTAGGTTACCTAGCGGGCACTTGGACTTTCTAGGTTAACGAACGGGCACTTGGACTATGTAGGTTAACTAGCGGACACTTCGACTATCTAGGTTAGCTAACGGGCAATTGGACTATCTAGGTTACCTAGCGGGCACTTGGACTATGTAGGTTCCCTAGCGGGCACTTGGACTATTTAGGTTACCTAGCAGGCACTTTGACTATCTAGGTTAACTAACGGGCACTTGGACTATGTAGGTTGCCTAGCGAGCAATTGGAGTATGTAGGTTCCCTAGCGGGCAATTGGACTATGTAGGTTCCCAATCGGTTACTTGGACTGTCTCGGTTAACTAGCTGGCAATTGGACTGTCTAGGTTACCTAGTGGGCACTTGGAGTATGTACGTTCCCTAGCGGGCACTTGGGCTTTCTACGTTACCTAGCGGGCACTTGGACTATGTAGGTTAACGAACGGGCACTTGGACTATGTAGGTTAACGAACGGGCACTTGGATTATGTAGTTTACCTAGCAGGTACTTGGACTATGTAGGTTAACTAGCGGGCACTTGGACTATCTAGGTTACCTACGGGTACTTGGAATATGTACCTTACCTAGCGGGCACTTGTGGTATCTACGTTACCTAGCGGGCACTTGGACTATATAGGTTAACGAACGGGCACTTGGACTATGTAGGTAACCTAGTGGTCACTTGGACTATGTAGGTTATCTAGCAGACACTTGGACTATCTAGGTTACCTAGCAGGCACTTTGACTATCTAGGTTAACTAACGGGCACTTGGACTATGTAGGGTAACTAGCGGGCACTTGGACTGTCTAGGTTAACTAACGGGCACTTGGATTATCTAGGTTAACGAACGTGCACTTGGACTATGTAGGTAACCTACGGGCAATTGGACTGTCTAGGTTACCTAGCGGGCACTTGGACTATCTAGGTTAACGAACGGGCACTTGGACTATGTAGGTTAACTAGCGGACACTTCGACTATCTAGGTTAGCTAACGGGCAATTGGACAATCTAGGTTAACTAACGGGCACTTGGACTATGTAGGTTGCCTAGCGAGCACTTGGACTATGTAGGTTCCCTAGAGGGCACTTGGACTATGTAGGTTCCCTATCGGGTACTTGGACTGTCTAGGTTAACTAGGGGGCAATTGGACTGTCTAGGTTACCTAGTGGGCACTTGGACTATGTACGTTCCCTAGCGGGCACTTGGGATATCTACGTTACCTAGCGGGCACTTGGACAATGGAAGTTAACGAACGGGCACTTGGACTATGTAGGTTAACTAGCGGACACTTGGACTATCTAGGATAGCTAACGGGCAATTGGACTATCAAGGTTACCTAACGGGCACTTGGACTATGAAGGTTACCTAGCGGGTACTTGGACTATCTAGGTTACCTAGCAGGCACTTTGACTATCTAGGTTAACTAACGGGCACTTGGACTATGTAGGTTGCCTAGCGAGCACCTGGACTATGTAGGTTCCCTAGCGGGCGCTTGGACTATGTAGATTCCCTAGCGGTACTTGGACTGTCTAGGTTAACTAGCGGGCAATTGGACTGTCTAGGTTACCTAGTGGGCACTTGGACTATGTAGTTTACCTAGCAGGAACTTGGACTATGTAGGTTTACTACCAGGCACTTAGACTATCCAGGTTACCTAGCGGGCACTTGGACTATGTAAGTTCCCTAGCGGGCACTTGGGCTATCTACGTTACCTAGCGGGCACTTGGACTTTGTAGGTTAACGAATGGGCACTTGGACTATGTAGGTAACCTAGTGTTCACTTGGACTGTCTAGGTTACCTAGCGGGCACTTGGACTATGTAGGTTAACTAGCGGACACTTGGACTATCTTGGTTAACTAGCGGGCACTAGGACTATCTAGGTTAACTAGCGGGCACTTGGACTATCTAGGTTAACTAGCGGGCCCTTGCACTATGTAGGTTAACTAGCGGGCCCATGGATTATGTAGGTTTACTAGGGGGCACTTGGACTATCTAGGTTAACTAGTGGGCACTTGGACTATGTAGTTTCCCTAGCGGACATTTGGACTATTTAGGTTACCTAGCGGGCACTTGGACTATGTAGGTTATCTAGCGGGCACTTGGACTATCTAGGTTACCTAGCAGGCACTTTGACTATCTAGGTTAACTAACGGGCATTTGGACTATGTAGGGCAACTAGCGGGCACTTGGACTGTCTAGGTTACCTAACGGGCACTTGGATTATCTAGGTTAACGAACGGGCACTTGGACTATGTAGGTTACCTAGCCACCACTTGGACTATCTAGGTTAGGTAACAGGCACTTGGACTATCTAGGTTCCCTAGCGGACACTTGTACTATCTAGGTTACCTAGCTGGCACTTGGATTATGTAGGTCAACTAGCGGGCCCTTGGACTATCTAGGTTAGCTAACGGGCACTTGGACTATGTATGTTCCAGAGTGGGCACTTGGATTATGTAGGTTGCCTAGCCGACATTTAGACTAAGTAGGTTTCCTTGCGGGCATTTGGACTATGTAGGTTACCAGCGGGCACTTGGACAATCTAGGTTAACGAACGTGCACTTGGACTATGTAGGTAACCTAGCGGGCACTTGGACTGTCTAGGTTACCTAGCGGGCACTTGGACTTTCTAGGTTAACGAACGGGCACTTGGACTATGTAGGTTAACTAGCGGACACTTCGACTATCTAGGTTAGCTAACGGGCAATTGGACTATCTAGGTTACCTAGCGGGCACTTGGACTATGTAGGTTCCCTAGCGGGCAGTTGGACTATTTAGGTTACCTAGCAGGCACTTTGACTATCTAGGTTAACTAACGGGCACTTGGACTATGTAGGTTGCCTAGCGAGCAATTGGAGTATGTAGGTTCCCTAGCGGGCAATTGGACTATGTAGGTTCCCAATCGGGTACTTGGACTGTCTCGGTTAACTAGCGGGCAATTGGACTGTCTAGGTTACCTAGTGGGCACTTGGAGTATGTACGTTCCCTAGCGGGCACTTGGGCTTTCTACGTTACCTAGCGGGCACTTGGACTATGTAGGTTAACGAACGGGCACTTGGACTATGTAGGTTAACGAACGGGCACTTGGATTATGTAGTTTACCTAGCAGGTACTTGGACTATGTAGGTTAACTAGCGGGCACTTGGACTATCTAGGTTACCTACGGGTACTTGGAATATGTACCTTACCTAGCGGGCACTTGTGGTATCTACGTTACCTAGCGGGCACTTGGACTATATAGGTTAACGAACGGGCACTTGGACTATGTAGGTAACCTAGTGGTCACTTGGACTATGTAGGTTATCTAGCAGACACTTGGACTATCTAGGTTACCTAGCAGGCACTTTGACTATCTAGGTTAACTAACGGGCACTTGGACTATGTAGGGTAACTAGCGGGCACTTGGACTGTCTAGGTTAACTAACGGGCACTTGGATTATCTAGGTTAACGAACGTGCACTTGGACTATGTAGGTAACCTACGGGCAATTGGACTGTCTAGGTTACCTAGCGGGCACTTGGACTATCTAGGTTAACGAACGGGCACTTGGACTATGTAGGTTAACTAGCGGACACTTCGACTATCTAGGTTAGCTAACGGGCAATTGGACAATCTAGGTTAACTAACGGGCACTTGGACTATGTAGGTTGCCTAGCGAGCACTTGGACTATGTAGGTTCCCTAGAGGGCACTTGGACTATGTAGGTTCCCTATCGGGTACTTGGACTGTCTAGGTTAACTAGGGGGCAATTGGACTGTCTAGGTTACCTAGTGGGCACTTGGACTATGTACGTTCCCTAGCGGGCACTTGGGATATCTACGTTACCTAGCGGGCACTTGGACAATGGAAGTTAACGAACGGGCACTTGGACTATGTAGGTTAACTAGCGGACACTTGGACTATCTAGGATAGCTAACGGGCAATTGGACTATCAAGGTTACCTAACGGGCACTTGGACTATGAAGGTTACCTAGCGGGTACTTGGACTATCTAGGTTACCTAGCAGGCACTTTGACTATCTAGGTTAACTAACGGGCACTTGGACTATGTAGGTTGCCTAGCGAGCACCTGGACTATGTAGGTTCCCTAGCGGGCGCTTGGACTATGTAGATTCCCTAGCGGTACTTGGACTGTCTAGGTTAACTAGCGGGCAATTGGACTGTCTAGGTTACCTAGTGGGCACTTGGACTATGTAGTTTACCTAGCAGGAACTTGGACTATGTAGGTTTACTACCAGGCACTTAGACTATCCAGGTTACCTAGCGGGCACTTGGACTATGTAAGTTCTCTAGCGGGCACTTGGGCTATCTACGTTACCTAGCGGGCACTTGGACTTTGTAGGTTAACGAATGGGCACTTGGACTATGTAGGTAACCTAGTGTTCACTTGGACTGTCTAGGTTACCTAGCGGGCACTTGGACTATGTAGGTTAACTAGCGGACACTTGGACTATCTAGGTTAACTAGCGGGCACTAGGACTATCTAGGTTAACTAGCGGGCACTTGGACTATCTAGGTTAACTAGCGGGCCCTTGCACTATGTAGGTTAACTAGCGGGCCCATGGATTATGTAGGTTTACTAGGGGGCACTTGGACTATCTAGGTTAACTAGTGGGCACTTGGACTATGTAGTTTCCCTAGCGGACATTTGGACTATTTAGGTTACCTAGCGGGCACTTGGACTATGTAGGTTATCTAGCGGGCACTTGGACTATCTAGGTTACCTAGCAGGCACTTTGACTATCTAGGTTAACTAACGGGCATTTGGACTATGTAGGGCAACTAGCGGGCACTTGGACTGTCTAGGTTACCTAACGGGCACTTGGATTATCTAGGTTAACGAACGGGCACTTGGACTATGTAGGTTACCTAGCCACCACTTGGACTATCTAGGTTAGGTAACAGGCACTTGGACTATCTAGGTTCCCTAGCGGACACTTGTACTATCTAGGTTACCTAGCTGGCACTTGGATTATGTAGGTCAACTAGCGGGCCCTTGGACTATCTAGGTTAGCTAACGGGCACTTGGACTATGTATGTTCCAGAGTGGGCACTTGGATTATGTAGGTTGCCTAGCGGACATTTAGACTAAGTAGGTTTCCTTGCGGGCATTTGGACTATGTAGGTTACCAGCGGGCACTTGGACAATCTAGGTTAACGAACGTGCACTTGGACTATGTAGGTAACCTAGCGGGCACTTGGACTGTCTAGGTTACCTAGCGGGCACTTGGACTTTCTAGGTTAACGAACGGGCACTTGGACTATGTAGGTTAACTAGCGGACACTTCGACTATCTAGGTTAGCTAACGGGCAATTGGACTATCTAGGTTACCTAGCGGGCACTTGGACTATGTAGGTTCCCTAGCGGGCACTTGGACTATTTAGGTTACCTAGCAGGCACTTTGACTATCTAGGTTAACTAACGGGCACTTGGACTATGTAGGTTGCCTAGCGAGCAATTGGAGTATGTAGGTTCCCTAGCGGGCAATTGGACTATGTAGGTTCCCAATCGGGTACTTGGACTGTCTCGGTTAACTAGCGGGCAATTGGACTGTCTAGGTTACCTAGTGGGCACTTGGAGTATGTACGTTCCCTAGCGGGCACTTGGGCTTTCTACGTTACCTAGCGGGCACTTGGACTATGTAGGTTAACGAACGGGCACTTGGACTATGTAGGTTAACGAACGGGCACTTGGATTATGTAGTTTACCTAGCAGGTACTTGGACTATGTAGGTTAACTAGCGGGCACTTGGACTATCTAGGTTACCTACGGGCACTTGGAATATGTACCTTACCTAGCGGGCACTTGGGGTATCTACGTTACCTAGCGGGCACTTGGACTATATAGGTTAACGAACGGGCACTTGGACTATGTAGGTAACCTAGTGGTCACTTGGACTATGTAGGTTATCTAGCGGACACTTGGACTATCTAGGTTACCTAGCAGGCACTTTGACTATCTAGGTTAACTAACGGGCACTTGGACTATGTAGGGTAACTAGCGGGCACTTGGACTGTCTAGGTTAACTAACGGGCACTTGGATTATCTAGGTTAACGAACGTGCACTTGGACTATGTAGGTAACCTACGGGCAATTGGACTGTCTAGGTTACCTAGCGGGCACTTGGACTATCTAGGTTAACGAACGGGCACTTGGACTATGTAGGTTAACTAGCGGACACTTCGACTATCTAGGTTAGCTAACGGGCAATTGGACAATCTAGGTTAACTAACGGGCACTTGGACTATGTAGGTTGCCTAGCGAGCACATGGACTATGTAGGTTCCCTAGAGGGCACTTGGACTATGTAGGTTCCCTATCGGGTACTTGGACTGTCTAGGTTAACTAGGTGGCAATTGGACTGTCTAGGTTCCCTAGTGGGAACTTGGACTATGTACGTTCCCTAGCGGGCACTTGGGATATCTACGTTACCTAGCGGGCACTTGGACAATGGAAGTTAACGAACGGGCACTTGGACTATGTAGTTTAACTAGCGGACACTTGGACTATCTAGGATAGCTAACGGGCAATTGGACTATCAAGGTTACCTAACGGGCACTTGGACTATGAAGGTTACCTAGCGGGTACTTGGACTATCTAGGTTACCTAGCAGGCACTTTGACTATCTAGGTTAACTAACGGGCACTTGGACTATGTAGGTTGCCTAGCGAGCACCTGGACTATGTAGGTTCCCTAGCGGGCGCTTGGACTATGTAGATTCCCTAGCGGTACTTGGACTGTCTAGGTTAACTAGCGGGCAATTGGACTGTCTAGGTTACCTAGTGGGCACTTGGACTATGTAGTTTACCTAGCAGGAACTTGGACTATGTAGGTTTACTACCAGGCACTTAGACTATCCAGGTTACCGAGCGGGCACTTGGACTATGTAAGTTCCCTAGCGGGCACTTGGGCTATCTAGGTTACCTAGCGGGCACTTGGACTTTGTAGGTTAACGAATGGGCACTTGGACTATGTAGGTAACCTAGTGTTCACTTGGACTGTCTAGGTTACCTAGCGGGCACTTGGACTATGTAGGTTAACTAGCGGGCACTTGGACTATCTAGGTTAACTAGCGGGCACTAGGACTATCTAGGTTAACTAGCGGGCACTTGGACTATCTAGGTTAACTAGCGGGCCCTTGCACTATGTAGGTTAACTAGCGGGCCCATGGATTATGTAGGTTTACTAAGGGGCACTTGGACTATCTAGGTTAACTAGCGGGCACTTGGACTATGTAGTTTCCCTAGCGGACATTTGGACTATTTAGGTTACCTAGCGGGCACTTGGACTATGTAGGTTATCTAGCGGGCACTTGGACTATCTAGGTTACCTAGCAGGCACTTTGACTATCTAGGTTAACTAACGGGCATTTGGACTATGTAGGGCAACTAGCGGGCACTTGGACTGTCTAGGTTACCTAACGGGCACTTGGATTATCTAGGTTAACGAACGGGCACTTGGACTATGTAAGTTACCTAGCCACCACTTGGACTATCTAGGTTAGGTAACAGGCACTTGGACTATCTAGGTTCCCTAGCGGACACTTGTACTATCTAGGTTACCTAGCTGGCACTTGGACTATGTAGGTCAACTAGCGGGCCCTTGGACTATCTAGGTTAGCTAACGGGCACTTGGACTATGTATGTTCCAGAGTGGGCACTTGGATTATGTAGGTTGCCTAGCGGACATTTAGACTAAGTAGGTTTCCTTGCGGGCATTTGGACTATGTAGGTTACCAGCGGGCACTTGGACAATCTAGGTTAACGAACGTGCACTTGGACTATGTAGGTAACCTAGCGGGCACTTGGACTGTCTAGGTTACCTAGCGGGCACTTGGACTTTCTAGGTTAACGAACGGGCACTTGGACTATGTAGGTTAACTAGCGGACACTTCGACTATCTAGGTTAGCTAACGGGCAATTGGACTATCTAGGTTACCTAGCGGGCACTTGGACTATGTAGGTTCCCTAGCGGGCACTTGGACTATTTAGGTTACCTAGCAGGCACTTTGACTATCTAGGTTAACTAACGGGCACTTGGACTATGTAGGTTGCCTAGCGAGCAATTGGAGTATGTAGGTTCCCTAGCGGGCAATTGGACTATGTAGGTTCCCAATCGGGTACTTGGACTGTCTCGGTTAACTAGCGGGCAATTGGACTGTCTAGGTTACCTAGTGGGCACTTGGAGTATGTACGTTCCCTAGCGGGCACTTGGGCTTTCTACGTTACTTAGCGGGCAGTCGTACTATGTAGGTTAACGAACGGGCACTTGGACTATGTAGGTTAACGAACGGGCACTTGGATTATGTAGTTTACCTAGCAGGTACTTGGACTATGTAGGTTAACTAGCGGGCACTTGGACTATCTAGGTTACCTACGGGCACTTGGAATATGTACCTTACCTAGCGGGCACTTGGGGTATCTACGTTACCTAGCGGGCACTTGGACTATATAGGTTAACGAACGGGCACTTGGACTATGTAGGTAACCTAGTGGTCACTTGGACTATGTAGGTTATCTAGCGGACACTTGGACTATCTAGGTTACCTAGCAGGCACTTTGACTATCTAGGTTAACTAACGGGCACTTGGACTATGTAGGGTAACTAGCGGGCACTTGGACTGTCTAGGTTAACTAACGGGCACTTGGATTATCTAGGTTAACGAACGTGCACTTGGACTATGTAGGTAACCTACGGGCAATTAGACTGTCTAGGTTACCTAGCGGGCACTTGGACTATCTAGGTTAACGAACGGGCACTTGGACTATGTAGGTTAACTAGCGGACACTTCGACTATCTAGGTTAGCTAACGGGCAATTGGACAATCTAGGTTAACTAACGGGCACTTGGACTATGTAGGTTGCCTAGCGAGCACTTGGACTATGTAGGTTCCCTAGAGGGCACTTGGACTATGTAGGTTCCCTATCGGGTACTTGGACTGTCTAGGTTAACTAGGGGGCAATTGGACTGTCTAGGTTACCTAGTGGGCACTTGGACTATGTACGTTCCCTAGCGGGCACTTGGGATATCTACGTTACCTAGCGGGCACTTGGACAATGGAAGTTAACGAACGGGCACTTGGACTATGTAGGTTAACTAGCGGACACTTGGACTATCTAGGATAGCTAACGGGCAATTGGACTATCAAGGTTACCTAACGGGCACTTGGACTATGAAGGTTACCTAGCGGGTACTTGGACTATCTAGGTTACCTAGCAGGCACTTTGACTATCTAGGTTAACTAACGGGCACTTGGACTATGTAGGTTGCCTATCGAGCACCTGGACTATGTAGGTTCCCTAGCGGGCGCTTGGACTATGTAGATTCCCTAGCGGTACTTGGACTGTCTAGGTTAACTAGCGGGCAATTGGACTGTCTAGGTTACCTAGTGGGCACTTGGACTATGTAGTTTACCTAGCAGGAACTTGGACTATGTAGGTTTACTACCAGGCACTTAGACTATCCAGGTTACCTAGCGGGCACTTGGACTATGTAAGTTCGCTAGCGGGCACTTGGGCTATCTACGTTACCTAGCGGGCACTTGGACTTTGTAGGTTAACGAATGGGCACTTGGACTATGTAGGTAACGTAGTGTTCACTTGGATTGTCTAGGTTACCTAGCGGGCACTTGGACTATGTAGGTTAACTAGCGGGCACTTGGACTATCTAGGTTAACTAGCGGGCACTAGGACTATCTAGGTTAACTAGCGGGCACTTGGACTATCTAGGTTAACTAGCGGGCCCTTGCACTATGTAGGTTAACTAGCGGGCCCATGGATTATGTAGGTTTACTAGGGGGCACTTGGACTATCTAGGTTAACTAGCGGGCACTTGGACTATGTAGTTTCCCTAGCGGACATTTGGACTATTTAGGTTACCTAGCGGGCACTTGGACTATGTAGGTTATCTAGCGGGCACTTGGACTATCTAGGTTACCTAGCAGGCACTTTGACTATCTAGGTTAACTAACGGGCATTTGGACTATGTAGGGCAACTAGCGGGCACTTGGACTGTCTAGGTTACCTAACGGGCACTTGGATTATCTAGGTTAACGAACGGGCACTTGGACTATGTAGGTTACCTAGCCACCACTTGGACTATCTAGGTTAGCTAACAGGCACTTGGACTATCTAGGTTCCCTAGCGGACACTTGTACTATCTAGGTTACCTAGCTGGCACTTGGACTATGTAGGTCAACTAGCGGGCCCTTGGACTATCTAGGTTAGCTAACGGGCACTTGGACTATGTATGTTCCAGAGTGGGCACTTGTATTATGTAGGTTGCCTAGCGGACATTTAGACTAAGTAGGTTTCCTTGCGGGCATTTGGACTATGTAGGTTACCAGCGGGCACTTGGACAATCTAGGTTAACGAACGTGCACTTGGACTATGTAGGTAACCTAGCGGGCACTTGGACTGTCTAGGTTACCTAGCGGGCACTTGGACTTTCTAGGTTAACGAACGGGCACTTGGACTATGTAGGTTAACTAGCGGACACTTCGACTATCTAGGTTAGCTAACGGGCAATTGGACTATCTAGGTTACCTAGCGGGCACTTGGACTATGTAGGTTCCCTAGCGGGCACTTGGACTATTTAGGTTACCTAGCAGGCACTTTGACTATCTAGGTTAACTAACGGGCACTTGGACTATGTAGGTTGCCTAGCGAGCAATTGGAGTATGTAGGTTCCCTAGCGGGCAATTGGACTATGTAGGTTCCCAATCGGGTACTTGGACTGTCTCGGTTAACTAGCGGGCAATTGACTGTCTAGGTTACCTAGTGGGCACTTGGAGTATGTACGTTCCCTAGCGGGCACATGGGCTTTCTACGTTACCTAGCGGGCACTTGGACTATGTAGGTTAACGAACGGGCACTTGGACTATGTAGGTTAACGAACGGGCACTTGGATTATGTAGTTTACCTAGCAGCTACTTGGACTATGTAGGTTAACTAGCGGGCACTTGGACTATCTAGGTTACCTACGGGCACTTGGAATATGTACCTTACCTAGCGGGCACTTGGGGTATCTACGTTACCTAGCGGGCACTTGGACTATATAGGTTAACGAACGGGCACTTGGACTATGTAGGTAACCTAGTGGTCACTTGGACTATGTAGGTTATCTAGCGGACACTTGGACTATCTAGGTTACCTAGCAGGCACTTTGACTATCTAGGTTAACTAACGGGCACTTGGACTATGTAGGGTAACTAGCGGCCACTTGGACTGTCTAGGTTAACTAACGGGCACTTGGATTATCTAGGTTAACGAACGTGCACTTGGACTATGTAGGTAACCTACGGGCAATTGGACTGTCTAGGTTACCTAGCGGGCACTTGGACTATCTAGGTTAACGAACCGGCACTTGGACTATGTAGGTTAACTAGCGGACACTTCGACTATCTAGGTTAGCTAACGGGCAATTGGACAATCTAGGTTAACTAACGGGCACTTGGACTATGTAGGTTGCCTAGCGAGCACTTGGACTATGTAGGTTCCCTAGAGGGCACTTGGACTATGTAGGTTCCCTATCGGGTACTTGGACTGTCTAGGTTAACTAGGGGGCAATTGGACTGTCTAGGTTACCTAGTGGGCACTTGGACTATGTACGTTCCCTAGCGGGCACTTGGGATATCTACGTTACCTAGCGGGCACTTGGACAATGGAAGTTAACGAACGGGCACTTGGACTATGTAGGTTAACTAGCGGACACTTGGACTATCTAGGATAGCTAACGGGCAATTGGACTATCAAGGTTACCTAACGGGCACTTGGACTATGAAGGTTACCTAGCGGGTACTTGGACTATCTAGGTTACCTAGCAGGCACTTTGACTATCTAGGTTAACTAACGGGCACTTGGACTATGTAGGTTGCCTAGCGAGCACCTGGACTATGTAGGTTCCCTAGCGGGCGCTTGGACTATGTAGATTCCCTAGCGGTACTTGGACTGTCTAGGTTAACTAGCGGGCAATTGGAATGTCTAGGTTACCTAGTGTACACTTGGACTATGTAGTTTACCTAGCAGGAACTTGGACTATGTAGGTTTACTACCAGGCACTTAGACTATCCAGGTTACCTAGCGGGCACTTGGACTATGTAAGTTCCCTAGCGGGCACTTGGGCTATCTAGGTTACCTAGCGGGCACATGGACTTTGTAGGTTAACGAATGGGCACTTGGACTATGTAGGTAAACTAGTGTTCACATGGACTGTCTAGGTTACCTAGCGGGCACTTGGACTATGTAGGTTAACTAGCGGGCACTTGGACTATCTAGGTTAACTAGCGGGCACTTGGACTATCTAGGTTAACTAGCGGGCACTTGGACTATCTAGGTTAACTAGCGGGCCCTTGCACTATGTAGGTTAACTAGCGGGCCCATGGATTATGTAGGTTTACTAGGGGGCACTTGGACTATCTAGGTTAACTAGCGGGCACTTGGACTATGTAGTTTCCCTAGCGGACATTTGGACTATTTAGGTTACCTAGCGGGCACTTGGACTATGTAGGTTATCTAGCGGGCACTTGGACTATCTAGGTTACCTAGCAGGCACTTTGACTATCTAGGTTAACTAACGGGCATTTGGACTATGTAGGGCAACTAGCGGGCACTTGGACTGTCTAGGTTACCTAACGGGCACTTGGATTATCTAGGTTAACGAACGGGCACTTGGACTATGTAGGTTACCTAGCCACCACTTGGACTATCTAGGTTAGGTAACAGGCACTTGGACTATCTAGGTTCCCTAGCGGACACTTGTACTATCTAGGTTACCTAGCTGGCACTTGGACTATGTAGGTCAACTAGCGGGCCCTTGGACTATCTAGGTTAGCTAACCGGCACTTGGACTATGTATGTTCCAGAGTGGGCACTTGGATTATGTAGGTTGCCTAGCGGACATTTAGACTATGTAGGTTTCCTTGTGGGCATTTGGACTATGTAGGTTACCAGCGGGCACTTGGACAATCTAGGTTAACGAACGTGCACGTGGACTATGTAGGTAACCTAGCGGGCACTTGGACTGTCTAGGTTACCTAGCGGGCACTTGGAATTTCTAGGTTAACGAACGGGCACTTGGACTATGTAGGTTAACTAGCGGACACTTCGACTATCTAGGTTAGCTAACGGGCAATTGAACTATCTAGGTTACCTAGCGGGCACTTGGACTATGTAGGTTCCCTAGCGGGCACTTGGACTATTTAGGTTACCTAGCAGGCACTTTGACTATCTAGGTTAACTAACGGGCACTTGGACTATGTAGGTTGCCTAGCGAGCAATTGGAGTATGTAGGTTCCCTAGCGGGCAATTGGACTATGTAGGTTCCCAATCGGTTACTTGGACTGTCTCGGTTAACTAGCTGGCAATTGGACTGTCTAGGTTACCTAGTGGGCACTTGGAGTATGTACGTTCCCTAGCGGGCACTTGGGCTTTCTACGTTACCTAGCGGGCACTTGGACTATGTAGGTTAACGAACGGGCACTTGGACTATGTAGGTTAACGAACGGGCACTTGGATTATGTAGTTTACCTAGCAGGTACTTGGACTATGTAGGTTAACTAGCGGGCACTTGGACTATCTAGGTTACCTACGGGCACTTGGAATATGTACCTTACCTAGCGGGCACTTGGGGTATCTACGTTACCTAGCGGGCACTTGGACTATATAGGTTAACGAACGGGCACTTGGACTATGTAGGTAACCTAGTGGTCACTTGGACTATGTAGGTTATCTAGCGGACACTTGGACTATCTAGGTTACCTAGCAGGCACTTTGACTATCTAGGTTAACTAACGGGCACTTGGACTATGTAGGGTAACTAGCGGGCACTTGGACTGTCTAGGTTAACTAACGGGCACTTGGATTATCTAGGTTAACGAACGTGCACTTGGACTATGTAGGTAACCTACGGGCAATTAGACTGTCTAGGTTACCTAGCGGGCACTTGGACTATCTAGGTTAACGAACGGGCACTTGGACTATGTAGGTTAACTAGCGGACACTTCGACTATCTAGGTTAGCTAACGGGCAATTGGACAATCTAGGTTAACTAACGGGCACTTGGACTATGTAGGTTGCCTAGCGAGCACTTGGACTATGTAGGTTCCCTAGAGGGCACTTGGACTATGTAGGTTCCCTATCGGGTACTTGGACTGTCTAGGTTAACTAGGGGGCAATTGGACTGTCTAGGTTACCTAGTGGGCACTTGGACTATGTACGTTCCCTAGCGGGCACTTGGGATATCTACGTTACCTAGCGGGCACTTGGACAATGGAAGTTAACGAACGGGCACTTGGACTATGTAGGTTAACTAGCGGACACTTGGACTATCTAGGATAGCTAACGGGCAATTGGACTATCAAGGTTACCTAACGGGCACTTGGACTATGAAGGTTACCTAGCGGGTACTTGGACTATCTAGGTTACCTAGCAGGCACTTTGACTATCTAGGTTAACTAACGGGCACTTGGACTATGTAGGTTGCCTATCGAGCACCTGGACTATGTAGGTTCCCTAGCGGGCGCTTGGACTATGTAGATTCCCTAGCGGTACTTGGACTGTCTAGGTTAACTAGCGGGCAATTGGACTGTCTAGGTTACCTAGTGGGCACTTGGACTATGTAGTTTACCTAGCAGGAACTTGGACTATGTAGGTTTACTACCAGGCACTTAGACTATCCAGGTTACCTAGCGGGCACTTGGACTATGTAAGTTCGCTAGCGGGCACTTGGGCTATCTACGTTACCTAGCGGGCACTTGGACTTTGTAGGTTAACGAATGGGCACTTGGACTATGTAGGTAACGTAGTGTTCACTTGGATTGTCTAGGTTACCTAGCGGGCACTTGGACTATGTAGGTTAACTAGCGGGCACTTGGACTATCTAGGTTAACTAGCGGGCACTAGGACTATCTAGGTTAACTAGCGGGCACTTGGACTATCTAGGTTAACTAGCGGGCCCTTGCACTATGTAGGTTAACTAGCGGGCCCATGGATTATGTAGGTTTACTAGGGGGCACTTGGACTATCTAGGTTAACTAGCGGGCACTTGGACTATGTAGTTTCCCTAGCGGACATTTGGACTATTTAGGTTACCTAGCGGGCACTTGGACTATGTAGGTTATCTAGCGGGCACTTGGACTATCTAGGTTACCTAGCAGGCACTTTGACTATCTAGGTTAACTAACGGGCATTTGGACTATGTAGGGCAACTAGCGGGCACTTGGACTGTCTAGGTTACCTAACGGGCACTTGGATTATCTAGGTTAACGAACGGGCACTTGGACTATGTAGGTTACCTAGCCACCACTTGGACTATCTAGGTTAGCTAACAGGCACTTGGACTATCTAGGTTCCCTAGCGGACACTTGTACTATCTAGGTTACCTAGCTGGCACTTGGACTATGTAGGTCAACTAGCGGGCCCTTGGACTATCTAGGTTAGCTAACGGGCACTTGGACTATGTATGTTCCAGAGTGGGCACTTGTATTATGTAGGTTGCCTAGCGGACATTTAGACTAAGTAGGTTTCCTTGCGGGCATTTGGACTATGTAGGTTACCAGCGGGCACTTGGACAATCTAGGTTAACGAACGTGCACTTGGACTATGTAGGTAACCTAGCGGGCACTTGGACTGTCTAGGTTACCTAGCGGGCACTTGGACTTTCTAGGTTAACGAACGGGCACTTGGACTATGTAGGTTAACTAGCGGACACTTCGACTATCTAGGTTAGCTAACGGGCAATTGGACTATCTAGGTTACCTAGCGGGCACTTGGACTATGTAGGTTCCCTAGCGGGCACTTGGACTATTTAGGTTACCTAGCAGGCACTTTGACTATCTAGGTTAACTAACGGGCACTTGGACTATGTAGGTTGCCTAGCGAGCAATTGGAGTATGTAGGTTCCCTAGCGGGCAATTGGACTATGTAGGTTCCCAATCGGGTACTTGGACTGTCTCGGTTAACTAGCGGGCAATTGACTGTCTAGGTTACCTAGTGGGCACTTGGAGTATGTACGTTCCCTAGCGGGCACATGGGCTTTCTACGTTACCTAGCGGGCACTTGGACTATGTAGGTTAACGAACGGGCACTTGGACTATGTAGGTTAACGAACGGGCACTTGGATTATGTAGTTTACCTAGCAGCTACTTGGACTATGTAGGTTAACTAGCGGGCACTTGGACTATCTAGGTTACCTACGGGCACTTGGAATATGTACCTTACCTAGCGGGCACTTGGGGTATCTACGTTACCTAGCGGGCACTTGGACTATATAGGTTAACGAACGGGCACTTGGACTATGTAGGTAACCTAGTGGTCACTTGGACTATGTAGGTTATCTAGCGGACACTTGGACTATCTAGGTTACCTAGCAGGCACTTTGACTATCTAGGTTAACTAACGGGCACTTGGACTATGTAGGGTAACTAGCGGGCACTTGGACTGTCTAGGTTAACTAACGGGCACTTGGATTATCTAGGTTAACGAACGTGCACTTGGACTATGTAGGTAACCTACGGGCAATTGGACTGTCTAGGTTACCTAGCGGGCACTTGGACTATCTAGGTTAACGAACCGGCACTTGGACTATGTAGGTTAACTAGCGGACACTTCGACTATCTAGGTTAGCTAACGGGCAATTGGACAATCTAGGTTAACTAACGGGCACTTGGACTATGTAGGTTGCCTAGCGAGCACTTGGACTATGTAGGTTCCCTAGAGGGCACTTGGACTATGTAGGTTCCCTATCGGGTACTTGGACTGTCTAGGTTAACTAGGGGGCAATTGGACTGTCTAGGTTACCTAGTGGGCACTTGGACTATGTACGTTCCCTAGCGGGCACTTGGGATATCTACGTTACCTAGCGGGCACTTGGACAATGGAAGTTAACGAACGGGCACTTGGACTATGTAGGTTAACTAGCGGACACTTGGACTATCTAGGATAGCTAACGGGCAATTGGACTATCAAGGTTACCTAACGGGCACTTGGACTATGAAGGTTACCTAGCGGGTACTTGGACTATCTAGGTTACCTAGCAGGCACTTTGACTATCTAGGTTAACTAACGGGCACTTGGACTATGTAGGTTGCCTAGCGAGCACCTGGACTATGTAGGTTCCCTAGCGGGCGCTTGGACTATGTAGATTCCCTAGCGGTACTTGGACTGTCTAGGTTAACTAGCGGGCAATTGGAATGTCTAGGTTACCTAGTGTACACTTGGACTATGTAGTTTACCTAGCAGGAACTTGGACTATGTAGGTTTACTACCAGGCACTTAGACTATCCAGGTTACCTAGCGGGCACTTGGACTATGTAAGTTCCCTAGCGGGCACTTGGGCTATCTAGGTTACCTAGCGGGCACATGGACTTTGTAGGTTAACGAATGGGCACTTGGACTATGTAGGTAAACTAGTGTTCACATGGACTGTCTAGGTTACCTAGCGGGCACTTGGACTATGTAGGTTAACTAGCGGGCACTTGGACTATCTAGGTTAACTAGCGGGCACTTGGACTATCTAGGTTAACTAGCGGGCACTTGGACTATCTAGGTTAACTAGCGGGCCCTTGCACTATGTAGGTTAACTAGCGGGCCCATGGATTATGTAGGTTTACTAGGGGGCACTTGGACTATCTAGGTTAACTAGCGGGCACTTGGACTATGTAGTTTCCCTAGCGGACATTTGGACTATTTAGGTTACCTAGCGGGCACTTGGACTATGTAGGTTATCTAGCGGGCACTTGGACTATCTAGGTTACCTAGCAGGCACTTTGACTATCTAGGTTAACTAACGGGCATTTGGACTATGTAGGGCAACTAGCGGGCACTTGGACTGTCTAGGTTACCTAACGGGCACTTGGATTATCTAGGTTAACGAACGGGCACTTGGACTATGTAGGTTACCTAGCCACCACTTGGACTATCTAGGTTAGGTAACAGGCACTTGGACTATCTAGGTTCCCTAGCGGACACTTGTACTATCTAGGTTACCTAGCTGGCACTTGGACTATGTAGGTCAACTAGCGGGCCCTTGGACTATCTAGGTTAGCTAACCGGCACTTGGACTATGTATGTTCCAGAGTGGGCACTTGGATTATGTAGGTTGCCTAGCGGACATTTAGACTATGTAGGTTTCCTTGTGGGCATTTGGACTATGTAGGTTACCAGCGGGCACTTGGACAATCTAGGTTAACGAACGTGCACGTGGACTATGTAGGTAACCTAGCGGGCACTTGGACTGTCTAGGTTACCTAGCGGGCACTTGGAATTTCTAGGTTAACGAACGGGCACTTGGACTATGTAGGTTAACTAGCGGACACTTCGACTATCTAGGTTAGCTAACGGGCAATTGAACTATCTAGGTTACCTAGCGGGCACTTGGACTATGTAGGTTCCCTAGCGGGCACTTGGACTATTTAGGTTACCTAGCAGGCACTTTGACTATCTAGGTTAACTAACGGGCACTTGGACTATGTAGGTGGCCTAGCGAGCAATTGGAGTATGTAGGTTCCCAAGCGGGCAATTGGACTATGTAGGTTCCCAATTGGGTACTTGGACTGTCTCGGTTAACTAGCGGGCAATTGGACTGTTGAGGTTACCTAGTGGGCACTTGGAGTATGTACGTTCCCTAGCGGGCACTTGGGCTTTCTACGTTACCTAGCGGGCACTTGGACTATGTAGGTTAACGAACGGTCACTTGGACTATGTAGGTTAACGAACGGGCACTTGGATTATGTAGTTTACCTAGCAGGTACTTGGACTATGTAGGTTAACTAGTGGGCACTTGGACTATCTAGGTTACCTACGGGCACTTGGAATATGTACCTTACCTAGCGGGCACTTGGGGTATCTACGTTACCTAGCGGGCACTTGGACTATATAGGTTAACGAACGGGCACTTGGACTATGTAGGTAACCTAGTGGTCACTTGGACTATGTAGGTTATCTAGCGGACATTTGGACTATCTAGGTTACCTAGCAGGCACTTTGACTATCTAGGTTAACTAACGGGCACTTGGACTATGTAGGGTAACTAGCGGGCACTTGGACTGTCTAGGTTAACTAACGGGCACTTGGATTATCTAGGTTAACGAACGTGCACTTGGACTATGTAGGTAACCTACGGGCAATTGGACTGTCTAGGTTACCTAGCGGGCACTTGGACTATCTAGGTTAACGAACGGGCACTTGGACTATGTAGGTTAACTAGCGGACACTTCGACTATCTAGGTTAGCTAACGGGCAATTGGACAATCTAGGTTAACTAACGGGCACTTGGACTATGTAGGTTGCCTAGCGAGCACTTGGACTATGTAGGTTCCCTAGAGGGCACTTGGACTATGTAGGTTCCCTATCGGGTACTTGGACTGTCTAGGTTAACTAGGGGGCAATTGGACTGTCTAGGTTACCTAGTGGGCACTTGGACTATGTACGTTCCCTAGCGGGCACTTGGGATATCTACGTTACCTAGCGGGCACTTGGACAATGGAAGTTAACGAACGGGCACTTGGACTATGTAGGTTAACTAGCGGACACTTGGACTATCTAGGATAGCTAACGGGCAATTGGACTATCAAGGTTACCTAACGGGCACTTGGACTATAAAGGTTACCTAGCGGGTACTTGGACTATCTAGGTTACCTAGCAGGCACTTTGACTATCTAGGTTAACTAACGGGCACTTGGACTATGTAGGTTGCCTAGCGAGCACCTGGACTATGTAGGTTCCCTAGCGGGCGCTTGGACTATTTAGATTCCCTAGCGGTACTTGGACTGTCTAGGTTAACTAGCGGGCAATTGGAATGTCTAGGTTACCTAGTGGGCACTTGGACTATGTAGTTTACCTAGCAGGAACTTGGACTATGTAGGTTTACTACCAGGCACTTAGACTATCCAGGTTACCTAGCGGGCACTTGGACTATGTAAGTTCCCTAGCGGGCACTTGGGCTATCTACGTTACCTAGCGGGCACTTGGACTTTGTAGGTTAACGAATGGGCACTTGGACTATGTAGGTAACCTAGTGTTCACTTGGATTGTCTAGGTTACCTAGCGGGCACTTGGACTATGTAGGTTAACTAGCGGGCACTTGGACTATCTAGGTTAACTAGCGGGCACTAGGACTATCTAGGTTAACTAGCGGGCACTTGGACTATCTAGGTTAACTAGCGGGCCCTTGCACTATGTAGGTAAAATAGCGGGCCCATGGATTATGTAGGTTTACTAGGGGGCACTTGGACTATCTAGGTTAACTAGCGGGCACTTGGACTATGTAGTTTCCCTAGCGGACATTTGGACTATTTAGGTTACCTAGCGGGCACTTGGACTATGTAGGTTATGTAGCGGGCACTTGGACTATCTAGGTTACCTAGCAGGCACTTTGACTATCTACGTTAACTAACGGGCATTTGGACTATGTAGGGCAACTAGCGGGCACTTGGACTGTCTAGGTTACCTAACGGGCACTTGGATTATCTAGGTTAACGAACGGGCACTTGGACTATGTAGGTTACCTAGCCACCACTTGGACTATCTAGGTTAGGTAACAGGCACTTGGACTATCTAGGTTCCCTAGCGGACACTTGTACTATCTAGGTTACCTAGCTGGCACTTGGACTATGTAGGTCAACTAGCGGGCCCTTGGACTATCTAGGTTAGCTAACCGGCACATGGACTATGTATGTTCCAGAGTGGGCACTTGGATTATGTAGGTTGCCTAGCGGACATTTAGACTATGTAGGTTTCCTTGTGGGCATTTGGACTATGTAGGTTACCAGCGGGCACTTGGACAATCTAGGTTAACGAACGTGCACGTGGACTATGTAGGTAACCTAGCGGGCACTTGGACTGTCTAGGTTACCTAGCGGGCACTTGGACTTTCTAGGTTAACGAACGGGCACTTGGACTATGTAGGTTAACTAGCGGACACTTCGACTATCTAGGTTAGCTAACGGGCAATTGAACTATCTAGGTTACCTAGCGGGCACTTGGACTATGTAGGTTCCCTAGCGGGCACTTGGACTATTTAGGTTACCTAGAAGGCACTTTGACTATCTAGGTTAACTAACGGGCACTTGGACTATGTAGGTGGCCTAGCGAGCACTTGGAGTATGTAGGTTCCCAAGCGGGCAATTGGACTATGTAGGTTCCCTATCGGGTACTTGGACTGTCTCGGTTAACTAGCGGGCAATTGGACTGTCTAGGTTACCTAGTGGGCACTTGGAGTATGTACGTTCCCTAGCGGGCACTTGGGCTTTCTACGTTACCTAGCGGGCACTTGGACTATGTAGGTTAACGAACGGGCACTTGGACTATGTAGGTTAACGAACAGGCACTTGGATTATGTAGTTTACCTAGCAGGTACTTGGACTATGTAGGTTAACTAGCGGGCACTTGGACTATCTAGGTTACCTACGGGCACTTGGAATATGTACCTTACCTAGCGGGCACTTGGGCTATCTACGTTACCTAGCGGGCACTTGGACTATATAGGTTAACGAACGGGCACTTGGACTATGTAGGTAACCTAGTGGTCACTTGGACTATGTAGGTTATCTAGTGGACACTTGGACTATCTAGGTTACCTAGCAGGCACTTTGACTATCTAGGTTAACTAACGGGCACTTGGACTATGTAGGGTAACTAGCGGGCACTTGGACTGTCTAGGTTACCTAACAGGCACTTGGATTATCTAGGTTAACGAACGTGCACTTGGACTATGTAGGTAACCTAGCGGGCACTTGGACTGTCTAGGTTACCTAGCGGGCACTTGGACTATCTAAGTTAACGAACTGGCACTTGGACTATGTAGGTTAACTAGCGGACACTTCGACTATCTAGGTTAGCTAACGGGAATTGGACAATCTAGGTTAACTAACGGGCACTTGGACTATGTAGGTTGCCTAGCAAGCACTTGGACTATGTTGGTTCCCTAGAGGGCACTTGGACTATGTAGGTTCCCTATCGGGTACTTGGACTGTCTAGGTTAACTAGGGGGCAATTGGACTGTCTAGGTTACCTAGTGGGCACTTGGACTATATACGTTCCCTAGCGGGCACTTGGGATATCTACGTTACCTAGCGGGCACTTGGACAAAGTAAGTTAACGAACGGGCACTTGGACTATGTAGGTTAACTAGCGTACACTTGGACTATCTAGGATAGCTAACGGGCAATTGGACTATCAAGGTTACCTAACGGGCACTTGGACTATGAAGGGTACCTAGCGAGTAATTGGACTATCTAGGTTACCTAGCAGGCACTTTGACTATCTAGGTTAACTAACGGGCACTTGGACTATGTAGGTTGCCTAGCGAGCACCTGGACTATGTAGGTTCCCTAGCGGGCGCTTGGACTATGTAGATTCCCTAGCGGTACTTGGACTGTCTAGGTTAACTAGCGGGCTTTTGGACTGTCTAGGTTACCTAGTGGGCACTTGGACTATGTAGTTTACCTAGCAGGAACTTGGACTATGTAGGTTTACTACCAGGCACTTAGACTATCCAGGTTACCTAGCGGGCACTTGGACTATGTACGTTCCCTAGCGGGCACTTGGGGTATCTACGTTACCTAGCGGGCACTTGGACTACGTAGGTTAACGAATGGGCACTTGGACTATGTAGGTAACCTAGTGGTCACTTGGACTGTCTAGGTTACCTAGCGGGCACTTGGACTATGTAGGTTAACTAGCGGGCACTTGGACTATCTAGGTTAACTAGCGGGCACTTGGACTATCTAGGTTAACTAGCGGGCACTTGGACTATCTAGGTTAACTAGCGGGCCCTTGCACTATGTAGGTTAACTAGCGGGCCCATGGATTATGTAGGTTTACTAGGGGGCACTTGGACTATCTAGGTTAATTAGCGGGCACTTGGACTATGTAGTTTCCCTAACGGACATTTGGACTATTTAGGTTACCTAGCGGGCACTTGGATTATGTAGGTTATCTAGCGGGCACTTGGACTGTCTAGGTTACCTAACGGGCACTTGGATTATCTAGGTTAACGAACGGGCACTTGGACTATGTAGGTTACCTAGCCACCACTTGGACTATCTAGGTTAGCTAACAGGCACTTGGACTATCTATGTTCCCTTAGCGGGCACTTGTACTATCTAGGTTACCTAGCTGGCACTTGGACTATTTAGGTCAACTAGCGGGCCCTTGGACTATCTAGGTTAGCTAACGGGCACTTGGACTATGTATGTTCCAGAGTGGGCACTTGGATTATGTAGGTTGCCTAGCGGACATTTAGACTATGTAGGTTTCCTTGCGGGCATTTGGACTATGTAGGTTACCAGCGGGCACTTGGACAATCTAGGTTAACGAACGTGCACTTGGACTATGTAGGTAACCTAGCGGGCACTTGGACTGTCTAGGTTACCTAGCGGGCATGTGGCCTTTCTAGGTTAATGAACGGGCACTTGGACAATGTAGGTCTACTAGCGGACACTTCGACTATCTAGGTTAGCTAACGGGCAATTGGACAATCTAGGTTAACTAACGGGCACTTGGACTATGTAGGTTGCCTAGCGAGCACTTGGACTATGTAGGTTCCCTAGAGGGCACTTGGACTATGTAGGTTCCCTATCGGGTACTTGGACTGTCTAGGTTAACTAGGTGGCAATTGGACTGTCTAGGTGACCTAGTGGGCACTTGGACTATGTACGTTCCCTAGCGGGCACTTGGGATATCTACGTTACCTAGCGGGCACTTGGACAATGTAAGTTAACGAACGGGCACTTGGACTATGTAGGTTAACTAGCGGACACTTGGACTATCTAGGATAGCTAACGGGCAATTGGACTATCAAGGTTACCTAACGGGCACTTGGACTACGAAGGTTACCTAGCGGGCACTTGGACTATCTAGGTTACCTAGCAGGCACTTTGACTATCTAGGTTAACTAACGGGCACTTGGACTATGTAGTTTGCCTAGCGAGCACCTGGACTATGTAGGTTCCCTAGCGGGCGCTTGGACTATGTAGATTCTCTAGCGGTACTTGGACTGTCTAGGTTAACTAGTGGGCAATTGGACTGTCTAGGTTACCTAGTGGGCACTTGGACTATGTAGTTTACCTAGCAGGAACTTGGACTATGTAGGTTTACTACCAGGCACTTAGACTATCCAGGTTACCTAGCGGGCACTTGGACTATGTACGTTCCCTAGCGGGCACTTGGGCTATCTACGTTACCTAGCGGGCACTTTGACTATGTAGGTTAACGAATGGGCACTTGGACTATGTACGTAACCTAGTGGTCACTTGGACTGTCTAGGTTACCTAGCGGGCACTTGGACTATGTAGGTTAACTAGCGGACACTTGGACTATCTAGGTTAACTAGCGGGCACTTGGACTATCTAGGTTAACTAGCGGGCACTTGGACTATCTAGGTTAACTAGCGGGCCCTTGCACTATGTAGGTTAACTAGCGGGCCCAAGGATTATGTAGGTTTACTAGGGGGCACTTGGACTATCTAGGTTAACTAGCGGGCACTTGGACTATGTAGTTTCCCTAGCGGACATTTGGACTATTTAGGTTACGTAGCAGGCACTTGGACTATGTAGGTTATCTAGCGGGCACTTGGGCTATCTAGGTTACCTAGCAGGCACTTTGACTATCTAGGTTAACTAACGGGCACTTGGACTATGTAGGGCAACTAGCGGGCACTTGGACTGTCTAGGTTACCTAACGGGCACTTGGATTATCTAGATTAACGAACGGGCACTTGGAGTATGTAGGTTACCAAGCCACCACTTGGACTATCTAGGTTAGCTAACAGTCACTTGGACTATCTAGGTTCCCTAGCGGGCACTTGTACTATCTAGGTTACCTAGCTGGCACTTGGACTATGTAGGACAACTAGCGGGCCCTTTGACTATCTAGGTTAGCTAACGGGCACTTGGACTATGTATGTTCCAGAGTGGGCACTTGGATATTGTAGGTTGCCTAGCGGATATTTAGACTATGTAGGTTTCCTTGCGGGCATTTGGACTATGTAGGTTACCAGCGGGCACGTGGACAATCTAGGTTAACGAACGTGCACTTGGACTATGTAAGTAAACTAGCGGGCACTTGGACTGTCTAGGTTACCTAACGGGCACTTGGATTATCTAGGTTAACGAACGGGCACTTGGACTATGTAGGTTACCTAGCCACCACTTGGACTATCTAGGTTAGCTAACAGGCACTTGCACTATCTAGGTTCCCTAGCGGGCACTTGTACTATCTAGGTTACCTAGCTGGCACTTGGACTATTTAGGTCAACTAGTGGGCCCTTGGACTATCTAGGTTAGCTAACGGGCACTTGGACTATGTATGTTGCAGAGTGGGCACTTGGATTATGTAGGTTGCCTAGCGGACATTTAGACTATGTAGGTTTCCTTGCGGGCATTTGGACTATGTAGGTTACCAGCGGGCACTTGGACAATCTAGGTTAACGAACGTGCACTTGGACTATGTAGGTAACCTAGCGGGCACTTGGACTGTCTAGGTTACCTAGCGGGCACTTGGACTTTCTAGGTTAACGAACGGGCACTTGGACTATGTAGGTTAACTAGCGGACACTTCGACTATCTAGGTTAGCTAACGGGCAATTGGACTATCTAGGTTACCTAGCGGGCACTTGGACTATGTAGGTTCCCTAGCGGGCACTTCGATTATGTAGGTTACCTAGCAGGCACTTTGACTATCTAGGTTAACTAACGGGCACTTGGACTATGTAGGTTGCCTAGCGAGCACTTGGAGTATGTAGGTTCCCTAGCGGGCAATTGGACTATGTAGGTTCCCTATCGGGTACTTGGACTTTCTAGGTTAACTAGCGGGCAATTGGACTGTCTAGGTTACCTAGTGGGCACTTGGAGTATGTACGTTCCCTAGCGGGCACTTGGGCTTTCTACATTACCTAGCGGGCACTTGGACTATGTAGGTTAATGAACGGGTACTTGGACTATATAGGTTAACGAACGGGCACTTGGATTATGTAGTTTACCTAGCAGGTACTTGGACTATGTAGGTTAACTAGCGGGCACTTGGACTATCTAGGTTACCTACGGGCACTTGGACTATGTACCTTCCCTAGCGGGCACTTGGGCTATCTACGTTACCTAGCGGGCACTTGGACTATGTAGATTAACGAACGGGCACTTGGACTATGTAGGTAACCTAATGGTCACTTGGACTATGTAGGTTATCTAGCGGACACTTGGACTATCTAGGTTACCTAGCAGGCACTTTGACTATCTAGGTTAACTAACGGGCACTTGGACTATGTAGGGTAACTAGCGCGCACTTGGACTGTCTAGGTTACCTAATGGGCACTTGGATTATCTTGGTTAACGAACGTGCACTTGGACTATGTAGGTAACCTAGCGGGCACTTGGACTGTCTAGGTTACCTAGCGGGCACTTGGACTATCTAGGTTAACGAACGGGCACTTGGACTATGTAGGTTAACTAGCGGACACTTCGACTATCTAGGTTAGCTAACGGGCAATTGGACAATCTAGGTTAACTAACGGGCACTTGGACTATGTAGGTTGCCTAGCGAGCACTTGGACTATGTAGGTTCGCTAGTGGGCACTTGGACTATGTAGGTTCCCTATCGGGTATTTGGACTGTCTAGGTTTACTAGGGGGCAATTGTACTGTCTAGGTTACCTAGTGGGCACTTGGACTATGTACGTTCCCTAGCGGGCACTTGGGCTATCTACGTTACCTAGCGGGCACTTGGACAATGTAAGTTAACGAATGGGCACGTGGACTATGTAGGTTAACTAGCGGACACTTGGACTATCTAGGATAGCTAACGGGCAATTGGACTATCAAGGTTACCTAACGGGCACTTGGACTATGTAGGTTACCTAGCGGGCACTTGGACTATCTAGGTTACCTAGCCACCACTTGGATTATCTAGGTTAGCTAACAGGCACTTGGACTATCTAGGTTCCCTAGCGGGCACTTGTACTATCTAGGTTACCTAGCTGGCACTTGGACTATGTAGGTCAACTAGCGGGCCCTTGGACTATCTAGGTTAGCTAACGGGCACTTGGACTATGTATGTTCCAGAGTGGGCACTTGTATTATGTAGGTTGCCTAGCGGACATTTAGACTATGTAGGTTTCCTTGCGGGCATTTGGACTATGTAGGTCACTTAGCGGGCACTTGGACTATGTCGGTTCCCTAGCGGTCACGTGGACTATGTAGGCTCCCTAGAAGGCACTTGGACTATGTAGGTTAACTAGCGGGCACTTGGACTAACCAGGTTACCAGGTGGGCACTTGGACTATGTAGGTTACCCAATGGGCACTTGGACTATTTAGTTTAACGAACGGACACTTGGACTATGTAGGTTAGGTATCAGGCACTTGGACTATCTAGGTTACCTAGCAGGCACTTGGACTATGTAGGTTACCTAGCTGACACTTGGACGATTTAGGTAAACTAGCGGGCACTTGGACTATCTAGGTTAACTAGCAGGCCCTTGGACTATCTAGGTTTACTAGCGGGCACTTGGACTATGTAGGTTAACTAGCGGGCACTTGAACTCTCTAGGTTACCTAGCGGACACTTGGAATATGTACCTTCCCTAGCGGACACTTGGACTATGTAGGTTACCTAGCAGGCACTTGGATTATGAAGGATCCCTAGCGGGCAATTGGACTATATAGGTTACCTAGCCACCACTTGGACTATCTAGGTTCCCTAGCGGGCACTTGTACTATCTAGGTTACCTAGCTGGCACTTGGACTATGTAGGTCAACTAGCGGGCCCTTGGACTATCTAGGTTAGCTAACGCGCACTTGGACTATGTATGTTCCAGAGTGGGCACTTGTATTATGTAGGTTGCCTAGCAGACATTTAGACTATGTAGGTTTCCTTGCGGGCATTTGGACTATGTAGGGTAACTAGCGGGCACTTGGACTGTCTAGGTTACCTAACGGGCACTTGGATTATCTAGGTTAACGAACGGGCACTTGGACTATGTAGGTTACCTAGCCACCACTTGGACTATCTAGGTTAGCTAACAGGCACTTGGACTATCTAGGTTCCCTAGCGGGCACTTGTACTATCTAGGTTACCTAGCTGGCACTTGGACTATGTAGGTCAACTAGCGGGCCCTTGGACTATCTAGGTTAGCTAACGGGCCCTTGGACTATGTATGTTCCAGAGTGGGCACTTGTATTATGTAGGTTGCCTAGCAGACATTTAGACTATGTAGGTTTCCTTGCGGGCATTTGGACTATGTAGGTTACCCAGCGGGCACTTGGACTATGTAGGTTCCCTAGCGGTCACGTGGACTATGTAGGCTCCCTAGAATGCACTTGGACTATGTAGGTTAACAAGCGGGCACTTGGACTAACCAGGTTACCAGGCGGGCACTTGGACTATGTAGGTTACCCAAAGGGCACTTGGACTATCTAGGTTAACGAACGGACACTTGGACTATGTAGGTTAGGTATCAGGCACTTGGACTATCTAGGTTACCTAGCAGGCACTTGAACTATGTAGGTTACCTAGCGGACACTTGGACGATTTAGGTTAACTAGCGGGCACTTGGACTATCTAGGTTAACTAGCAGGCCCTTGGACTATCTAGGTTAACTAGCGGGCACTTGGACTATGTAGGTTAACTAGCGGGCACTTGAACTCTCTAGGTTACCTAGCGGACACTTGGACTATGTACCTTCCCTAGCGGGCACTTGGACAATCTAGGTTACCTAGCAGGCACTTGGATTATGAAGGATCCCTAGCGGACAATTGGACTATCTAGGTTACCTAGCTGGCACTTGGACTATGTAGGTTAACTAGCGGACACTTGCACGATCTAGGTTAACTAGCGGGCCCTTGCACTATGTAGGTTAACTAGCGGGCCTATGGATTATGCAGGTTTACTAGGGGGCACTTGGAATATCTAGGTTAACTAGCGGGCACTTGGACTATGTAGTTTCCCTAGCGGGCATTTGGACTATTTAGGTTGCCTAGCGGGCACTTGGACTATGTAGGTTACCTAGCAGGCACTTTGACTATCTAGGTTAACTAAGGGCACTTGGACTATATAGGGTAACTAGCGGGCACTTGGACTGTCTAGGTTACCTAACGGGCACTTGGATTATCTAGGTTAACGAACGGGCACTTGGACTATATAGGTTACCTAGCGGGCACTTGTACTATCTAGGTTACCTAGCTGGCACTTGGACTATGTAGGTCAACTAGCGGGCCCTTGGACTATCTAGGTTAGCTAACGGGCACTTGGACTATGTATGTTCCAGAGCGGCCACTTGGACTATGTAGGTTCCCTAACGGGCACTTGGACTATGTAGGTTCCCTAGCGGTCACGTGGACTATGTAGGCTCCCTAGAAGGCACTTGGAATATGTAGGTTAACTAGCAGGCCCTTGGACTATCTAGGTTTACTAGCGGGCACTTGGACTATCTAGGTTAACTGACGGACACTTGGACTATGTAGGTTAGCTATCAGGCACTTGGACTATCTAGGTTACCTAGCGGACACGTGGACGATTTAGGTTAACTAGCGGGCACTTGGACTATCTAGGTTAACTAGCAGGCCCTTGGACTATCTAGGTTTACTAGCGGGCACTTGGACTATCTAGGTTAACTAATGGGCACTTGGACTATGTAGTTTCCCTAGCGGGCATTTGGATTATTTAGGTTACCTAGTGGGCACTTGGACTATGTAGGTTATCTAGCGGGCACTTGGACTACGTAGGTTAACTAGAAGGCACTTGGACTTTCAAGGTTACCTAACGGGCCCTTGGACTATGTAGGTTACCAGCGGGCACTTGGACTATCTAGGTTAAAGAACGTGCACTTGGACTATGTAGGTAACCTAGCGGGCACTTGGACTGTCTAGGTTACCTAGCGGGCACTTGGACTATCTAGGTTAACGAACGGGCACTTGGACTATGTAGGTTAACGAGCGGACTCTTCGACTATCTAGGTTAGCTAACGGGCAATTGGACAATCTAGGTTAACTAACGGGCACTTGGACTATGTAGGTTGCCTAGCGAGCACTTGGACTATGTAGGTTCCCTAGTGGGCACTTGGACTATGTAGGTTCCCTATCGGGTACTTGGACTGTCTAGGTTAACTAGGGGGCAAATGGACTGTCTAGGTTACCTAGTGGGCACTTGGACTATGTACGTTCCCTAGCGGGCACTTGGGTTATCTACGTTACCTAGCGGGCACTTGGACAATGTAAGTTAACGAACGGGCACTTGGACTATGTAGGTTAACTAGCGGACACTTGGACTATCTAGGATAGCTAAAGGGCAATTGGACTATCAAGGTTACCTAACGGGCACTTGGACTATGTAGGTCACATAGCGGGCACTTGGACTATCTAGGTTACCTAGCAGGCACTTTGACTATCTAGGTTAACTAACGGGCACGTGGACTATGTAGGTTGCCTAGCGAGCACTTGTACTATCTAGGTTACCTAGCTGGCACTTGGACTATGTAGGTCAACTAGCGGGCCCTTGGACTATCTAGGTTAGCTAACGGGCACTTGGACTATGTATGTTCCAGAGCGGGCACTTGGATTATGTAGGTTGCCTAGAGGAAATTTAGACGATGTAGGTTTCCTTGCGGGCATTTGGACTATGTAGGTTACCTAGCGGGCACTTGGACTATGTAGGTTCCCTAACGGGCACTTGGACTATGTAGGTTCCCTAGCGGACACGTGGACTATGTAGGCTCCCTAGAAGGCACTTGGACTATGTAGGTTAACTAGCGGGCACTTGGACTATGTAGGTTACCCAATGGGCACTTGGACTATCTAGGTTAACTAACGGACACTTGGACTATGTAGGTTAGCTATCAGACACTTGGACTATCTAGGTTACCTAGCGGACACGTGGACGATTTAGGTTAACTAGAGGGCACTTGGACTATCTAGGTTAACTAGCAGGCCCTTGGACTATCTAGGTTTACTAGCGGGAACTTGGACTATCTAGGTTAACTAATGGGCCCTTGGACTATGTAGTTTCCCTAGCGGGCATTTGGATTATTTAGGTTACCTAGTGGGCACTTGGACTATGTAGGTTATCTAGCGGGCACTTGGACTACGTAGGTTAACTAGAAGGCACTTGGACTATCAAGGTTACCTAACGGGCCCTTGGACTATGTAGGTTACAAGCGGGCACTTGGACTATCTAGGTTAACGAACGTGCACTTGGACTATGTAGGTAACCTAGCGGGCACTTGGACTGTCTAGGTTACCTAGCGGGCACTTGGACTATCTAGGTTAACGAACGGGCACTTGGACTATGTAGGTTAACGAGCGGACACTTCGACTATCTAGGTTAGCTAACGGGCAATTGGACTATGTAGGTTGCCTAGCGAGCACTTGGACTATGTAGGTTCCCTAGTGGGCACTTGGACTATGTAGGTTCCCTATCGGGTACTTGGACTGTCTAGCTTAACTAGGGGGCAAATGGACTGTCTAGGTTACCTAGTGGGCACTTGGGCTATGTACGTTCCCTAGCGGGCACTTGGGTTATCTACGTTACCTAGCGGGCACTTGGACAATGTAAGTTAACGAACGGGCACTTGGACTATGTAGGTTAACTAGCGGACACTTGGACTATCTAGGATAGCTAACGGGCAATTGGACTATCAAAGTTACCTAACGGGCACTTGGACTATGTAGGTTACATAGCGGGCACTTGGACTATCTAGGTTACCTAGCAGGCACTTTGACTATCTAGGTTAACTAACGGGCACGTGGACAATGTAGGTTGCCTAGCGAGCACCTGGACTATGTAGGTTCCCTAGCGGGCGCTTGAACTATATACATACCCTAGCAGTACTTGGACTGTCTAGGTTAACTAGCCGGCAATTGGACTGTCTAGGTTACCTAGTTTGCACTTTGACTATGTAGTTTACCTAGCAGGCACTTGGACTATATAGGTTTACTAGCAGGCACTTAGACTATCTAGGTTACCTAGCGGGCACTTGGACTATGTACGTTCCTTAGCGGGCACTTGGGCTATCTACGTTCCCTAGCGGTCACTTGGACTATATAGGTTAACGAATGGGCACTTGGACTATGTAGGTAACCTAGTGGTCACTTGGACTGTCTAGGTTACCTAGCGGGCACTTGGACTATGTAGGTTAACTAGCGGGCACTTGGACTATCTAGGTTAACTAGCGGGCACTTGGACTATGTACGTTCCCTAGCGGGCACTTGGGCTATCTACGTTACCTAGCGGGCACTTGGGCTATCTACGTTACCTAGCGGGCACTTGGACTATGTAGGTTAACGAATGGGCACTTGGACTATGTAGGTAACCTAGTGGTCACTTGGACTGTCTAGGTTACCTAGCGGGCACTTGGACTATGTAGGTTAACTAGCGGGCACTTGGACTATCTAGGTTTACTAGCAGGCATTTAGACTATCTAGGTTACCTAGCGGGCACTTGGACTATGTACGTTCCCTAGCGGGCACTTGGGCTATCTACGTTACCTAGCGGGCACTTGGACTATGTAGGTTAACGAATGGGCACTTGGACTATGTAGGTAACCTAGTGGTCACTTGGACTGTCTAGGTTACCTAGCGGGAACTTGGACTATGTAGGTTAACTAGCGGGCACTTGGACTATCTAGGTTACCTAGCGGGCACTTGGACTTTCTAGGTTAACGAACGGGCACTTGGACTATGTAGGTTAACTAGCGGACACTTCGACTATCTAGGTTAGCTAACAGGCAATTGGACTATCTAGGTTACCTAGCGGGCACTTGGACTATGTAGGTTCCCTAGCGGGCACTTGGACTATTTAGGTTACCTAGCAGGCACTTTGACTATTTAGGTTAACGAACGGGTACTTGGACTATGTAGGTTGCCTAGCGAGCACTTGGAGTATGTAGGTTCCCTAGCGGGCAATTGGACTATGTAGGTTCCCTATCGGGTACTTGAATTGTCTAGGTTAACTAGCGGGCAATTGGACTGTCTAGGTTACCTAGTGGGCACTTGGAGTATGTACGTTCCCTAGCGGGCACTTGGGCTTTCTACGTTACCTAGCGGGCACTTGGACTATGTAGGTTAACGAACGGGCCCTTGGACTATGTAGGTTAACGAACGGACACTTGGATTATGTAGTTTACCTAGCAGGTACTTGGACTATGTAGGTTAACTAGCGGGCACTTGGACTATCTAGGTTACCTACGGGCACTTGGACTATGTACCTTCCCTAGCGGGCACTTGGGCTATCTACGTTACCTAGCGGGCGCTTGGACTATGTAGGTTAATGAACGGGCACTTGGACTATGTAGGTAACCTAGTGGTCACTTGGACTATGTAGGTTATCTAACGGACACTTGGACTATCTAGGTTACCTAGCAGGCACTTTGACTATCTAGGTTAACTAACGGGCACTTGGACTATGTAGGGTAACTACCGGGCACTTGGACTGTCTAGGTTACCTAACGGGCACTTGGTTTATCTAGGTTAACGAACGGGCACTTGGACTATGTAGGTTACCTAGCCACCACTTGGACTATCTAGGTTAGCTAACAGGCACTTGGACAATCTAGGTACCCTAGCGGGCACTTGTACTATCTAGGTTACCTAGCTGGCACTTGGACTATGTAGGTCAACTAGCGGGCCCTTGGACTATCTAGGTTAGCTAACGGGCACTTGGACTATGTATGTTCCAGAGTGGGCACTTGTATTATGTAGGTTGCCTAGCGGACATTTAGACTATGTAGGTTTCCTTGCGGGCATTTGGACTATGTAGGTTACCTAGCGGGCACTTGGACTATGTAGGTTCCCTAGCGGTCACGTGGACTATGTAGGCTCCCTAGAAGGCACTTGGACTATGTAGGTTAACTAGCGGGCACTTGGACTAACCAGTTACCAGGCGGGCACATGGACTATGTAGGTTACCCAATGGGCACTTGGACTATCTAGGTTAACGAAAGGACACTTGGACTATGTAGGTTAGGTATCAGGCACTTGGACTATCTAGGTTACCTAGCAGGCACTTGGACTATGTAGGTTACCTAGCGGACACTTGGACGGTTTAGGTTAACTAGCGGGCACTTGGACTATCTAGGTTAACTAGCAGGCCCTTGGACTATCTAGGTTTACTAGCGGGCACTTGGACTATCTAGGTTAACTAGCGGGCACTTGGACTATCTAGGTTTACTAGCGGGCACTTGAACTCTCTATGTTACCTAGCGGACACTTGGACTATGTACCTTCCCTAGCGGGCACTTGCACTATCTAGGTTACCTAGCTTGGACTTGGATTATGAAGGATCCCTAGCGGGCAATTGGACTATCTAGGTTACCTAGCTGGCACTTGGACTATGTAGGTTAACTAGCGGACAGTTGCACGATCTAGGTTAACTAGCGGGCCCTTGCACTATGTAGGTTAACTAGCGGGCCCATGGATTATGTAGGTTTACTAGGGGGCACTTGGGACATCTAGATTAACTAGCGGGCCCCTGGACTATGTAGTTTCCCTAGCGGGCACTTGGACTATGTAGGTTACCTAGCAGGCACTTTGACTATCTAGGTTAACTAACGGGCACTTGGACTATGTAGGTTAACTAGCGGGCACTTGGACTATCTAGGTTACCTAGCGGGCACTTGGACTATGTACGTTCCCTAGCGGGCACTTGGGCTATCTACGTTACCTAGCGGGCACTTGGACTATGTAGGTTAACGAATGGGCACTTGGACTATGTAGGTAACCTAGTGGTCACTTGGACTGTCTAGGTTACCTAGCGGGCACTTGGACTATGTAGGTTAACTAGCGGGCACTTGGACTATCTAGGTTAACTAGCGGGCACTTGGACTATCTAGTTTAACTAGCGGGCACTTGGACTATCTAGGTTAACTAGCAGGCCCTAGCACTATGTAGGTTAACTAGCGGGCCCATGGATTATGTAGGTTTACTAGGGGCACTTGGACTATCTAGGTTAACTAGCGGGCACTTGGACTGTGTAGTTTCCCTAGCGGACATTTGGACTATTTAGGTTACCTAGCGGGCACTTGGACTATGTAGGTTATCTAGCGGGCACTTGGACTATCTAGGTTACCTAGCAGGCACTTTGACTATCTAGGTTAACTAACGGGCATTTGGACTATGTAGGGCAACTAGCGGGCACTTGGACTGTCTAGGTTACCTAACGGGCACTAGGATTATCTAGGTTAGCGAACGGGCACTTGGACTATGTAGATTACCTAGCCACCACTTGGACTATCTAGGTTAGCTAACAGGCATTTGGACTATCTAGGTTCCCTAGTGGGCACTTGTACTATCTAGGTTACCTAGCTGGCACTTGGACTATGTAGGTCAACTAGCGGGGCCTTGGACTATCTAGGTTAGCTAACGGGCACTTGGACTATGTATGTTTCAGAGTGGGCACTTGGATTATGTAGGTTGCCTAGCGGACATTTAGACTATGTAGGTTTCCTTGCGGGCATTTGGACTATGTAGGTTACCAGCGGGCACTTGGACAATCTAGGTTAACGAACGTGCACTTGGACTATGTAGGTAACCTAGCGGGCACTTGGACTGTCTAGGTTACCTAGCGGGCACTTGGACTTTCTAGGTTAACGAACGGGCACTTGGACTATGTATTTTAACTAGCGGACACTTCGACTATCTAGGTTAGCTAACGGGCAATTGGACTATCTAGGTTACCTAGCGGGCACTTGGACTATGTAGGTTCCCTAGCGGGCACTTGGACTATTTAGGTTACCTAGCAGGCACTTTGACTATCTAGGTTAACTAACGGGCACTTGGACTATGTAGGTTGCCTAGCGAGCACTTGGATTATGTAGGTTCCCTATCGGGTACTTGGACTGTCTAGGTTAACTAGCGGGCAATTGGACTGTCTAGGTCACCTAGTGGGCACTTGGAGTATGTACGTTCCCTAGCGGGCACTTGGGCTTTCTACGTTACCTAGCGGGCACTTGGACTATGTAGGTTAACGAACGGGCACTTGGACTATGTAGGTTAACGAACGGGCACTTGGATTATGTAGTTTACCTAGCAGGTACTTGGACTATGTAGGTTAACTAGCGGGCACTTGGACTATCTAGGTTACCTACGGGCACTTGGAATATGTACCTTCCCTAGCGGGCACTTGGGCTATCTACGTTACCTAGTGGGCACTTGGACTATGTAGGTTAACGAACGGGCACTTGGACTATGTAGGTAACCTAGTGGTCACTTGGACTATGTAGGTTATCTAGCGGACACTTGGACTATCTAGGTTACCTAGCAGGCACTTTGACTATCTAGGTTAACTAACGGGCACTTGGACTATGTAGGGTAACTAGCGGGCACTTGGACTGTCTAGGTTACCTAACGGGCACTTGGATTATCTAGGTTAACTAACGTGCACTTGGACTATGTAGGTAACCTAGCGGGCACTTGGACTGTCTAGGTTACCTAGCGGGCACTTGGACTATCTAGGTTAACGAACGGGCACTTGGACTATGTATGTTAACTAGCGGACACTTCGACTATCTAGGTTAGCTAACGGGAATTGGACAATCTAGGTTAACTAACGGGCACTTGGACTATGTAGGTTGCCTAGCGAGCACTTGGACTATGTAGGTTCCCTAGTGGGCACTTGGACTATGTAGGTTCCCTATCGGGTACTTGGACTGTCTAGGTTAACTCGGGGGCAATTGGACTGTCTAGGTTACCTAGTGGGCACTTGGACTATGTACGTTCCCTAGCGGGCACTTGGGCTATCTACGTTACCTAGCGGGCACTTGGACAAAGTAAGTTAACGAACGGGCACTTTGACTATGTAGGTTAACTAGCGGACACTTGGACTCTCTAGGATAGCTAACGGGCAATTGGACTATCAAGGTTACCTAACGGGCACTTGGACTATGAAGGGTACCTAGGGGGCACTTGGAATATCTAGGTTACCTAGCAGGCACTTTGACTATCTAGGTTAACTAATGGGCACTTGGACTATGTAGGTTGCCTAGCGAGCACCTGGACTATGTAGGTCCCCTAGCGGGCGCTTGGACTATGTAGATTCCCTAGCGGTACTTGGACTGTCTAGGTTAACTAGCGGGCAATTGGACTGTCTAGGTTACCTAGTGGGCACTTGGACTATGTAGGTTAACTAGCGGGCACTTGGACTATCTAGGTTAACTAGCGGGCACTTGGACTATCTAGTTTAACTAGCGGGCACTTGGACTATCTAGGTTAACTAGCAGGCCCTAGCACAATGTAGGTTAACTAGCGGGCCCATGGATTATGTAGGTTTACTAGGGGCACTTGGACTATCTAGGTTAACTAGCGGGCAGTTGGACTATGTAGTTTCCCTAGCGGACATTTGGACTATTTAGGTTACCTAGCGGGCACTTTGACTATGTAGGTTATCTAGCGGGCACTTGGACTATCTAGGTTACCTAGCAGGCACTTTGACTATCTAGGTTAACTAACGGGCATTTGGACTATGTAGGGCAACTAGCGGGCACTTGGACTGTCTAGGTTACCTAACGGGCACTAGGATTATCTAGGTTAGCGAACGGGCACTTGGACTATGTAGATTACCTAGCCACCACTTGGACTATCTAGGTTAGCTAACAGGCATTTGGACTATCTAGGTTCCCTAGTGGGCACTTGTACTATCTAGGTTACCTAGCTGGCACTTGGACTATGTAGGTCAACTAGCGGGCCCTTGGACTATCTAGGTTAGCTAACGGGCACTTGGACTATGTATGTTTCAGAGTGGGCACTTGGATTATGTAGGTTGCCTAGCGGACATTTAGACTATGTAGGTTTCCTTGCGGGCATTTGGACTATGTAGGTTACCAGCGGGCACTTGGACAATCTAGGTTAACGAACGTGCACTTGGACTATGTAGGTAACCTAGCGGGCACTTGGACTGTCTAGGTTACCTAGCGGGCACTTGGACTTTCTAGGTTAACGAACGGGCACTTGGACTATGTAGTTTAACTAGCGGACACTTCGACTATCTAGGTTAGCTAACGCGCAATTGGACTATCTAGGTTACCTAGCGGACACTTGGACTATGTAGGTTCCCTAGAGGGCACTTGGACTATTTAGGTTACCTAGCAGGCACTTTGATTATCTAGGTTAACTAACGGGCACTTGGACTATGTAGGTTGCCTAGCGAGCACTTGGACTATGTAGGTTCCCTATCGGGTACTTTGACTGTCTAGGTTAACTAGCGGGCAATTGGACTGTCTAGGTTACCTAGTGGGCACTTGGAGTATGTACGTTCCCTAGCGGGCACTTGGGCTTTCTACGTTACCTAGCGGGCACTTGGACTATGTAGGTTAACGAACGGGCACTTGGACTATGTAGGTTAACGAACGGGCACTTGGATTATGTAGTTTACCTAGCAGGTACTTGGACTATGTAGGTTAACTAGCGGGCACTTGGACTATCTAGGTTACCTACGGGCACTTGGAATATGTACCTTCCCTAGCGGGCACTTGGGCTATCTACGTTACCTAGTGGGCACTTGGACTATGTAGGTTAACGAACGGGCACTTGGACTATGTAGGTAACCTAGTGGTCACTTGGACTATGTAGGTTATCTAGCGGACACTTGGACTATCTAGGTTACCTAGCAGGCACTTTGACTATCTAGGTTAACTAACGGGCACTTGGACTATGTAGGGTAACTAGCGGGCACTTGGACTGTCTAGGTTACCTAACGGGCACTTGGATTATCTAGGTTAACGAACGTGCACTTGGACTATGTAGGTAACCTAGCGGGCACTTGGACTGTCTAGGTTACCTAGCGGGCACTTGGACTATCTAGGTTAACGAACGGGCACTTGGACTATGTATGTTAACTAGCGGACACTTCGACTATCTAGGTTAGCTAACGGGAATTGGACAATCTAGGTTAACTAACGGGCACTTGGACTATGTAGGTTGCCTAGCGAGCACTTGGACTATGTAGGTTCCCTATCGGGTACTTTGACTGTCTAGGTTAACTAGCGGGCAATTGGACTGTCTAGGTTACCTAGTGGGCACTTGGAGTATGTACGTTCCCTAGCGGGCACTTGGGCTTTCTACGTTACCTAGCGGGCACTTGGACTGTGTAGGTTAACGAACGGGCACTTGGACTATGTAGGATAACGAACGGGCACTTGGATTATGTAGTTTACCTAGCAGGTACTTGGACTATGTAGGTTAACTAGCGGGCACTTGGACTATCTAGGTTACCTACGGGCACTTGGAATATGTACCTTCCCTAGCGGGCACTTGGGCTATCTACGTTACCTAGTGGGCACTTGGACTATGTAGGTTAACGAACGGGCACTTGGACTATGTAGGTAACCTAGTGGTCACTTGGACTATGTAGGTTATCTAGCGGACACTTGGACTATCTAGGTTACCTAGCAGGCACTTTGACTATCTAGGTTAACTAACGGGCACTTGGACTATGTAGGGTAACTAGCGGGCACTTGGACTGTCTAGGTTACCTAACGGGCACGTGGATTATCTAGGTTAACTCACGTGCACTTGGACTATGTAGGTAACCTAGCGGGCACTTGGACTGTCTAGGTTACCTAGCGGGCACTTGGACTATCTAGGTTAACGAACGGGCACTTGGACTATGTATGTTAACTAGCGGACACTTAGACTATCTAGGTTAGCTAACGGGAATTGGACAATCTAGGTTAACTAACGGGCACTTGGACTATGTAGGTTGCCTAGCGAGCACTTGGACTATGTAGGTTCCCTAGTGGGCACTTGGACTATGTAGGTTCCCTATCGGGTACTTGGACTGTCTAGGTTAACTAGGGGGCAATTGGACTGTCTAGGTTACCTAGTGGGCACTTGGACTATGTACATTCCCTAGCGGGCACTTGGGCTATCTACGTTACCTAGCGGGCACTTGGACAAAGTAAGTTAACGAACGGGCACTTTGACTATGTAGGTCAACTAGCGGGCCCTTGGACTATCTAGGTTAGCTAACGGGCACTTGGACTATGTATGTTCCAGAGTGGGCACTTGGATTATGTAGGTTGCCTAGCGGACATTTAGACTATGTAGGTTTCCTTGCGGGCATTTGGACTATGTAGGTTACCATCGGGCACTTGGACAATCTAGGTTAACGAACGTGCACTTGGACTATGTAGGTAACCTAGCGGGCACTTGGACTGTCTAGGTTACCTAGCGGGCATGTGGCCTTTCTAGGTTAATGAACGGGCATTTGGACAATGTAGGTCTACTAGCGGACACTTCGACTATCTAGGTTAGCTAACGGGCAATTGGACAATCTAGGTTAACTAACGGGCACTTGGACTATGTAGGTTGCCTAGCGAGCACTTGGACTATGTAGGTTCCCTAGAGGGCACTTGGACTATGTAGGTTCCCTATCGGGTACTTGGACTGTCTAGGTTAACTAGGTGGCAATTGGACTGTCTAGGTTACCTAGTGGGCACTTGGACTATGTACGTTCCCTAGCGGGCACTTGGGATATCTACGTTACCTAGCGGGCACTTGGACAATGTAAGTTAACGAACGGGCACTTGGACTATGTAGGTTAACTAGCGGACACTTGGACTATCTAGGATAGCTAACGGGCAATTGGACTATCAAGGTTACCTAACGGGCACTTGGACTACGAAGGTTACCTAGCGGGCACTTGGACTATCTAGGTTACCTAGCAGGCACTTTGACTATCTAGGTTAAGTAACGGGCACTTGGACTATGTAGTTTGCCTAGCGAGCACCTGGACTATGTAGGTTCCCTAGCGGGCGCTTGGACTATGTAGATTCTCTAGCGGTACTTGGACTGTCTAGGTTAACTAGTGGGCAATTGGACTGTCTAGGTTACCTAGTGGGCACTTGGACTATGTACGTTCCCTAGCGGGCACTTGGGCTATCTACGTTACCTAGCGGGCACTTTGACTATGTAGGTTAACGAAAGGCCACTTGGATATGTAGGTAACCTAGTGGTCACTTGGACTGTCTAGGTTACCTAGCGGGCACTTGGACTATGTAGGTTAACTAGCGGGCACTTGGACTATCTAGGTTAACTAGCGGGCACTTGGACTATCTAGGTTAACTAGCGGGCACTTGGACTATCTAGGCTAACTAGCGGGCCCTTGCACTATGTAGGTTAACTAGCGGGCCCAAGGATTATGTAGGTTTACTAGGGGGCACTTGGACTATCTAGGTTAACTAGCGGGCACTTGGACTATGTAGTTTCCCTAGCGGACATTTGGACTATTTAGGTTACGTAGCAGGCACTTGGACTATGTAGGTTATCTAGCGGGCACTTGGACTATCTAGGTTACCTAGCAGGCACTTTGACTATCTAGGTTAACTAACGGGCACTTGGACTATGTAGGGCAACTAGCGGGCACTTGGACTGTCTAGGTTACCTAACGGGCACTTGGATTATCTAGATTAACGAATGGGCACTTGGAGTATGTAGGTTACCTAGCCACCACTTGGACTATCTAGGTTAGCTAACAGGCACTTGGACTATCTAGGTTCCCTAGCGGGCACTTGTACTATCTAGGTTACCTAGCTGGCACTTGGACTATGTAGGACAACTAGCGGGCCCTTTGACTATCTAGGTTAGCTAACGGGCACTTGGACTATGTATGTTCCAGAGTGGGCACTTGGATTATGTAGGTTGCCTAGCGGATATTTAGACTATGTAGGTTTCCTTGCGGGCATTTGGACTATGTAGGTTACCAGCGGGCACGTGGACAATCTAGGTTAACGAACGTGCACTTGGACTATGTAAGTAAACTAGCGGGCACTTGGACTGTCTAGGTTACCTAACGGGCACTTGGATTATCTAGGTTAACGAACGGGCACTTGGACTATGTAGGTTACCTAGCCACCACTTGGACTATCTAGGTTAGCTAACAGGCACTTGCACTATCTAGGTTCCCTAGCGGGCACTTGTACTATCTAGGTTACCTAGCTGGCACTTGGACTTTTTAGGTCAACTAGTGGGCCCTTGGACTATCTAGGTTAGCTAACGGGCACTTGGACTATGTATGTTCCAGAGTGGGCACTTGGATTATGTAGGTTGCCTAGCGGACATTTAGACTATGTGGGTTTCCTTGCGGGCATTTGGACTATGTAGGTTACCAGCGGGCACTTGGACAATCTAGGTTAACGAACGTGCACTTGGACTATGTAGGTAACCTAGCGGGCACTTGGACTGTCTAGGTTACCTAGCGGGCACTTGGACTTTCTAGGTTAACGAACGGGCACTTGGACTATGTAGGTTAACTAGCGGACACTTCGACTATCTAGGTTAGCTAACGGGCAATTGGACTATCTAGGTTACCTAGCGGGCACTTGGACTATGTAGGTTCCCTAGCGGGCACTTCGACTATGTAGGTTACCTAGCAGGCACTTTGACTATCTAGGTTAACTAACGGGCACTTGGACTATGTAGGTTGCCTAGCGAGCACTTGGAGTATGTAGGTTCCCTAGCGGGCAATTGGACTATGTAGGTTCCCTATCGGGTACTTGGACTTTCTAGGTTAACTAGCGGGCAATTGGACTATCTAGGTTAACTAACGGGCACTTGGACTATGTCGGTTCCCTAGCGGTCACGTGGACTATGTAGGCTCCCTAGAAGGCACTTGGACTATGTAGGTTAACTAGCGGGCACTTGGACTAACCAGGTTACCAGGTGGGCACTTGGACTATGTAGGTTACCCAATGGGCACTTGGACTATCTAGTTTAACGAACGGACACTTGGACTATGTAGGTTAGGTATCAGGCACTTGGACTATCTAGGTTACCTAGCAGGCACTTGGACTATGTAGGTTACCTAGCTGACACTTGGACGATTTAGGTAAACTAGCGGGCACTTGGACTATCTAGGTTAACTAGCAGGCCCTTGGACTATCTAGGTTTACTAGCGGGCACTTGGACTATGTAGGTTAACTAGCGGGCACTTGAACTCTCTAGGTTACCTAGCGGACACTTGGAATATGTACCTTCCCTAGCGGACACTTGGACTATGTAGGTTACCTAGCAGGCACTTGGATTATGAAGGATCCCTAGCGGGCAATTGGACTATATAGGTTACCTAGCCACCACTTGGACTATCTAGGTTCCCTAGCGGGCACTTGTACTATCTAGGTTACCTAGCTGGCACTTGGACTATGTAGGTCAACTAGCGGGCCCTTGGACTATCTAGGTTAGCTAACGGGCACTTGGACTATGTATGTTCCAGAGCGGGCACTTGGATTATGTAGTTTGCCTAGCGGACATTTAGACGATGTAGGTTTCCTTGCGGGCATTTGGACTATGTAGGTTACCTAGCGGGCACTTGGACTATGTAGGTTCCCTAACGGGCACTTGGACTATGTAGGGTAACTAGCGGGCACTTGGACTGTCTAGGTTACCTAACGGGCACTTGGATTATCTAGGTTAACGAACGGGCACTTGGACTATGTAGGTTACCTAGCCACCACTTGGACTATCTAGGTTAGCTAACAGGCACTTGGACTATCTAGGTTCCCTAGCGGGCACTTGTACTATCTAGGTTACCTAGCTGGCACTTGGACTATGTAGGTCAACTAGCGGGCCTTTGGACTATCTAGGTTAGCTAACGGGCACTTGGACTATGTATGTTCCAGAGTGGGCACTTGTATTATGTAGGTTGCCTAGCGGACATTTAGACTATGTAGGTTTCCTTGCGGGCATTTGGACTATGTAGGTTACCCAGCGGGCACTTGGACTATGTAGGTTCCCTAGCGGTCACGTGGACTATGTAGGCTCCCTAGAATGCACTTGGACTATGTAGGTTAACTAGCGGGCACTTGGACTAACCAGGTTACCAGGCGGGCACTTGGACTATGTAGGTTACCCAATGGGCACTTGGACTATCTAGGTTAACGAACGGACACTTGGACTATGTAGGTTAGGTATCAGGCACTTGGACTATCTAGGTTACCTAGCAGGCACTTGAACTATGTAGGTTACCTAGCGGACACTTGGACGATTTAGGTTAACTAGCGGGCACTTGGACTATCTAGGTTAACTAGCAGGCCCTTGGACTATCTAGGTTAACTAGCGGGCACTTGGACTATGTAGGTTAACTAGCGGGCACTTGAACTCTCTAGGTTACCTAGCGGATACTTGGACTATGTACCTTCCCTAGCGGGCACTTGGACAATCTAGGTTACCTAGCAGGCACTTGGATTATGAAGGATCCCTAGCGGGCAATTGGACTATCTAGGTTACCTAGCTGGCACTTGGACTATGTAGGTTAACTAGCGGACACTTGCACGATCTAGGTTAACTAGCGGGCCCTTGCACTATGTAGGTTAACTAGCGGGCCTATGGATTATGCAGGTTTACTAGGGGGCACTTGGAACATCTAGGTTAACTAGCGGGCACTTGGACTATGTAGTTTCCCTAGCGGGCATTTGGACTATTTAGGTTGCCTAGCGGGCACTTGGACTATGTAGGTTACCTAGCAGGCACTTTGACTATCTAGGTTAACTAAGGGCACTTGGACTATATAGGGTAACTAGCGGGCACTTGGACTGTCTAGGTTACCTAACGGGCACTTGGATTATCTAGGTTAACGAACGGGCACTTGGACTATATAGGTTACCTAGCGGGCACTTGTACTATCTAGGTTACCTAGCTGGCACTTGGACTATGTAGGTCAACTAGCGGGCCCTTGGACTATCTAGGTTAGCTAACGGGCACTTGGACTATGTATGTTCCAGAGCGGCCACTTGGACTATGTAGGTTCCCTAACGGGCACTTGGACTATGTAGGTTCCCTAGCGGTCACGTGGACTATGTAGGCTCCCTAGAAGGCACTTGGAATATGTAGGTTAACTAGCGGGCACTTGGACTATGTAGGTTACCCAATGGGCACATGGACTATCTAGGTTAACTGACGGACACTTGGACTATGTAGGTTAGCTATCAGGCACTTGGACTATCTCGGTTACCTAGCGTACACGTGGACGATTTAGGTTAACTAGGGGCACTTGGACTATCTAGTTTAACTAGCAGGCCCTTGGACTATCTAGGTTTACTAGCGGGCACTTGGACTATCTAGGTTAACTAATGGGCACTTGGACTATGTAGTTTCCCTAGCGGGCATTTGGATTATTTAAGTTACCTAGTGGGCACTTGGACTATGTAGGTTATCTAGCGGGCACTTGGACTACGTAGGTTAACTAGAAGGCACTTGGACTTTCAAGGTTACCTAACGGGCCCTTGGACTATGTAGGTTACCAGCGGGCACTTGGACTATCTAGGTTAAAGAACGTGCACTTGGACTATGTAGGTAACCTAGCGGGCACTTGGACTGTCTAGGTTACCTAGCGGGCACTTGGACTATCTAGGTTAACGAACGGGCACTTGGACTATGTAGGTTAACGAGCGGACACTTCGACTATCTAGGTTAGCTAACGGGCAATTGGACAATCTAGGTTAACTAACGGGCAATTGGACTATGTAGGTTGCCTAGCGAGCACTTGGACTATGTAGGTTCCCTAGTGGGCACTTGGACTCTGTAGGTTCCCTATCGGGTACTTGGACTGTCTAGGTTAACTAGGGGGCAAATGGACTGTCCTAGTTACCTAGTGGGCACTTGGACTATGTACGTTCCCTAGCGGGCACTTGGGTTATCTACGTTACCTAGCGGGCACTTGGACAATGTAAGTTAACGAACGGGTACTTGGACTATGTAGGTTAACTAGCGGACACTTGGACTATCTAGGATAGCTAAAGGGCAATTGGACTATCAAGGTTACCTAACGGGCACTTGGACTATGTAGGTTACATAGCGGGCACTTGGACTATCTAGGTTACCTAGCAGGCACTTTGACTATCTAGGTTAACTAACGGGCACGTGGACTATGTAGGTTGCCTAGCGAGCACTTGTACTATCTAGGTTACCTAGCTGGCACTTGGACTATGTAGGTCAACTAGCGGGCCCTTGGACTATCTAGGTTAGCTAACGGGCACTTGGACTATGTATGTTCCAGAGCGGGCACTTGGATTATGTAGGTTGCCTAGAGGAAATTTAGACGATGTAGGTTTCCTTGCGGGCATTTGGACTATGTAGGTTACCTAGCGGGCACTTGGACTATGTAGGTTCCCTAACGGGCACTTGGACTATGTAGGTTCCCTAGCGGTCACGTGGACTATGTAGGCTCCCTAGAAGGCACTTGGACTATGTAGGTTAACTAGCGGGCACTTGGACTATGTAGGTTACCCAATGGGCACTTGGACTATCTAGGTTAACTAACGGACACTTGGACTATGTAGGTTAGCTATCAGACACTTGGACTATCTAGGTTACCTAGCGGACACGTGGACGATTTAGGTTAACTAGAGGGCACTTGGACTATCTAGGTTAACTAGCAGGCCCTTGGACTATCTAGGTTTACTAGCGGGAACTTGGACTATCTAGGTTAACTAATGGGCCCTTGGACTATGTAGTTTCCCTAGCGGGCATTTGGATTATTTAGGTTACCTAGTGGGCACTTGGACTATGTAGGTTATCTAGCGGGCACTTGGACTACGTAGGTTAACTAGAAGGCACTTGGACTATCAAGGTTACCTAACGGGCCCTTGGACTATGTAGGTTACCAGCGGGCACTTGGACTATCTAGGTTAACGAACGTGCACTTGGACTATGTAGGTAACCTAGCGGGTACTTGGACTGTCTAGGTTACCTAGCGGGCACTTGGACTATCTAGGTTAACGAACGGGCACTTGGACTATGTAGGTTAACGAGCGGACACTTCGACTATCTAGGTTAGCTAACGGGCAATTGGACTATGTAGGTTGCCTAGCGAGCACTTGGACTATGTAGGTTCCCTAGTGGGCACTTGGACTATGTAGGTTCCCTATCGGGTACTTGGACTGTCTAGGTTAACTAGGGGGCAAATGGACTGTCTAGGTTACCTAGTGGGCACTTGGGCTATGTACGTTCACTAGCGGGCACTTGGGTTATCTACGTTACCTAGCGGGCACTTGGACAATGTAAGTTAACGAACGGGCACTTGGACTATGTAGGTTAACTAGCGGACACTTGGACTATCTAGGATAGCTAATGGGCAATTGGACTATCAAGGTTACCTAACGGGCACTTGGACTATGTAGGTTGCATAGCGGGCACTTGGACTATCTAGGTTACCTAGCAGGCACTTTGACTATCTAGGTTAACTAACGGGCACGTGGACAATGTAGGTTGCCTAGCGAGCACCTGGACTATGTAGGTTCCCTAGCGGGCGCTTGAACTATGTACATACCCTAGTGGTACTTGGACTGTCTAGGTTAACTAGCGGGCAATTGGACTGTCTAGGTTACCTAGTTTGCACTTTGACTATGTAGTTTACCTAGCAGGCACTTGGACTATGTAGGTTTACTAGCAGGCACTTAGACTATCTAGGTTACCTAGCGGGCACTTGGACTATGTACGTTCCTTAGCGGGCACTTGGGCTACCTACGTTCCCTAGCGGGCACTTGGACTATATAGGTTAACGAATGGGCACTTGGACTATGTAGGTAACCTAGTGGTCACTTGGACTGTCTAGGTTACCTAGCGGGCACTTGGACTATGTAGGTTAACTAGCGGGCACTTGGACTATCTAGGTTAACTAGCGGGCACTTGGACTATGTACGTTATCTAGCGGGCACTTGGGCTATCTACGTTACCTAGCGGGCACTTGGGCTATCTACGTTACCTAGCGGGCACTTGGACTATGTAGGTTAACGAATGGGCACTTGGACTATGTAGGTAACCTAGTGGTCACTTGGACTGTCTAGGTTACCTAGCGGGCACTTGGACTATGTAGGTTAACTAGCGGGCACTTGGACTATCTAGGTTTACTAGCAGGCATTTAGACTATCTAGGTTACCTAGCGGGCACTTGGACTATGTACGTTCCCTAGCGGGCACTTGGGCTATCTACGTTACCTAGCGGGCACTTGGACTATGTAGGTTAACGAATGGGCACTTGGACTATGTAGGTAACCTAGTGGTCACTTGGATTGTCTAGGTTACCTAGCGGGCACTTGGACTATGTAGGTTAACTAGCGGGCACTTGGACTATCTAGGTTACCTAGCGGGCACTTGGACTTTCTAGGTTAACGAACGGGCACTTGGACTATGTAGGTTAACTAGCGGACACTTCGACTATCTAGGTTAGCTAACAGGCAATTGGACTATCTAGGTTACCTAGCGGGCACTTGGACTATGTAGGTTCCCTAGCGGGCACTTGGACTATTTAGGTTACCTAGCAGGCACTTTGACTATTTAGGTTAACTAACGGGTACTTGGACTATGTAGGTTGCCTAGCGAGCACTTGGAGTATGTAGGTTCCCTAGCGGGCAATTGGACTATGTAGGTTCCCTATCGGGTACTTGAATTGTCTAGGTTAACTAGCGGGCAATGGACTGTCTAGGTTACCTAGTGGGCACTTGGAGTATGTACGTTCCCTAGTGGGCACTTGGGCTTTCTACGTTACTTAGCGGGCACTTGGACTATGTAGGTTAACGAACGGGCACTTGGAATATGTAGGTTAATGAACGGACACTTGGATTATGTAGTTTACCTAGCAGGTACTTGGACTATGTAGGTTAACTAGCGGGCACTTGGACTATCTAGGTTACCTACGGGCACTTGGACTATGTACCTTCCCTAGCGGGCACTTGGGCTATCTACGTTACCTAGCGGGCACTCGGACTATGTACGTTAACGAACGGGCACTTGGACTATGTAGGTAACCTAGTGGTCACTTGGACTACGTAGGTTATCTAACGGACACTTGGACTATCTAGGTTACCTAGCAGGCACTTTGACTATCTAGGTTAACTAACGGGCACTTGGACTATGTAGGGTAACTACCGGGCACTTGGACTGTCTAGGTTACCTAACGGGCACTTGGATTATCTAGGTTAACGAACGGGCACTTGGACTATGTAGGTTACCTAGCCACCACTTGGACTATCTGTGTTAGCTAACAGGCACTTGGACTATCTAGGTTCCCTAGCGGGCACTTGTACTATCTAGGTTACCTAGCTGGCACTTGGACTATGTAGGTCAACTAGCGGGCCCTTGGACTATCTAGGTTAGCTAACGGGTACTTGGACTATGTATGTTCCAGAGTGGGCACTTGTATTATGTAGGTTGCCTAGCGGACATTTAGACTATGTAGGTTTCCTTGCGGGCATTTGGACTATGTAGGTTACCTAGCGGGCACTTGGACTATGTAGGTTCCCTAGCGGTCACGTGGACTATGTAGGCTCCCTAGAAGGCACTTGGACTATGTAGGTTAACTAGCGGGCACTTGGACTAACCAGGTTACCAGGCGGGCACATGGACTATGTAGGTTACCCAATGGGCACTTGGACTATCTAGGTTAACGAAAGGACACTTGGACTATGTAGGTTAGGTATCAGGCACTTGGACTATCTAGGTTACCTAGCAGGCACTTGGACTATGTAGGTTACCTAGCGGACACTTGGACGGTTTAGGTTAACTAGCGTGCACTTGGACTATCTAGGTTAACTAGCAGGCCCTTGGACTATCTAGGTTTACTAGCGGGCACTTGGACTATCGAGGTTAACTAGCGGGCACTTGGACTATCTAGGTTTACTAGCGGGCACTTGAACTCTCTATGTTACCTAGCGGACACTTGGACTATGTACCTTCCCTAGCGGGCACTTGGACTATCTAGGTTACCTAGCTTGCACTTGGATTATGAAGGATCCCTAGCGGGCAATTGGACTATCTAGGTTACCTAGCTGGCACTTGGACTATGTAGGTTAACTAGCGGACACTTACACGATCTAGGTTAACTAGCGGGTCCTTGCACTATGTAGGTTAACTAGCGGGCCCATGGATTATGCAGGTTTACTAGGGGGCACTTGGGACATCTAGGTTAACTAGCGGGCCCCTGGACTATGTAGTTTCCCTAGCGGGCACTTGGACTATGTAGGTTACCTAGCAGGCACTTTGACTATCTAGGTTAACTAACGGGCACTTGGACTATGTAGGTTTACTAGCGGGCACTTGGACTATCTAGGTTTACTAGCAGGCACTTAGACTATCTAGGTTACCTAGTGGGCACTTGGACTATGTACATTCCCTAGCGGGCACTTGGGCTATCTACGTTACCTAGCGGGCACTTGGACTATGTAGGTTAACGAATGGGCACTTGGACTATGTAGGTTAACTAGTGGTCACTTGGACTGTCTAGGTTACCTAGCGGGCACTTGGACTATGTAGGTTAACTAGCGGGCACTTGGACTATCTAGGTTAACTAGCGGGCACTTGGACTATCTAGTTTAACTAGCGGGCACTTGGACTATCTAGGTTAACTAGCAGGCCCTAGCACTATGTAGGTTAACTAGCGGGCCCATGGATTATGTACGTTTACTAGGGGCACTTGGACTATCTAGGTTAACTAGCGGGCACTTGGACTATGTAGTTTCCCTAGCGGACATTTGGACTATTTAGGTTACCTAGCGGGCACTTGGACTATGTAGGTTATCTAGCGGGCACTTGGACTATCTAGGTTACCTAGCAGGCACTTTGACTATCTAGGTTAACTAACGGGCATTTGGACTATGTAGGGCAACTAGCGGGCACTTGGACTGTCTAGGTTACCTAACGGGCACTAGGATTATCTAGGTTAGGGAACGGGCACTTGGACTATGTAGATTACCTAGCCACCACTTGGACTATCTAGGTTAGCTAACAGGCACTTGGACTATCTAGGTTCCCTAGTGGGCACTTGTACTATCTAGGTTACCTAGCTGGCACTTGGACGATGTAGGTCAACTAGCGGGCCCTTGGACTATCTAGGTTAGCTAACGGGCACTTGGACTACGTATGTGTCAGAGTGGGCACTTGGATTATGTAGGTTGCCTAGCGGACATTTAGACTATGTAGGTTTCCTTGCGGGCATTTGGACTATGTAGGTTACCAGCGGGCACTTGGACAATCTAGGTTAACGAACGTGCACTTGGACTATGTAGGTAACCTAGCGGGCACTTGGACTGTCTAGGTTACCTAGCGGGCACTTGGACTTTCTAGGTTAACGAACGGGCACTTGGACTATGTATTTTAACTAGCGGACACTTCGACTATCTAGGTTAGCTAACGGGCAATTGGACTATCTAGGTTACCTAGCGGACACTTGGACTATGTAGGTTCCCTAGCGGGCACTTGGACTATTTAGGTTACCTAGCAGGCACTTTGACTATCTAGGTTAACTAACGGGCACATGGACTATGTAGGTTGCCTAGCGAGCACTTGGACTATGTAGGTTCCCTATCGGGTACTTGGACTGTCTAGGTTAACTAGCGGGCAATTGGACTGTCTAGGTTACCTAGTGGGCACTTGGAGTATGTACGTTCCCTAGCGGGCACTTGGGCTTTCTACGTTACCTAGCGGGCACTTGGACTATGTAGGTTAACGAACGGGCACTTGGCCTATGTAGGTTAACGAACGGGCACTTGGATTATGTAGTTTACCTAGCAGGTACTTGGACTATGTAGGTTAACGAACGGGCACTTGGCCTATGTAGGTTAACGAACGGGCACTTGGATTATGTAGTTTACCTAGCAGGTACTTGGACTATGTAGGTTAACTAGCGGGCACTTGGTCTGTCTAGGTTACCTAACGGGCACTTGGATTATCTAGGTTAACGAACGGGCACTTGGACTATGTAGGTTACCTAGCCACCACTTGGACTATCTAGGTTAGCTAACAGGCACTTGGACTATCTAGGTTCCCTAGCGGGCACTTGTACTATCTAGGTTACCTAGCTGGCACTTGGACTATGTAGGTCAACTAGCGGGCCCTTGGACTATCTAGGTTAGCTAACGGGCACTTGGACTATGTATGTTCCAGAGTGGGCACTTGGATTATGTAGGTTGCCTAGCGGACATTTAGACTAAGTAGGTTTCCTTGCGGGCATTTGGACTATGTAGGTTACCAGCGGGCACTTGGACAATCTAGGTTAACGAACGTGCACTTGGACTATGTAGGTAACCTAGCGGGCACTTGGACTGTCTAGGTTACCTAGCGGGCACTTGGACTTTCTAGGTTAACGAACGGGCACTTGGACTATGTATTTTAACTAGCGGACACTTCGACTATCTAGGTTAGCTAACAGGCAATTGGACTATCTAGGTTACCTAGCGGGCACTTGGACTATGTAGGTTCCCTAGCGGGCACTTGGACTATTTAGGTTACCTAGCAGGCACTTTGACTATCTAGGTTAACTAACGGGCACTTGGACTATGTAGGTTGCCTAGCGAGCAATTGGAGTATGTAGGTTCCCTAGCGGGCAATTGGACTATGTAGGTTCCCAATCGGGTACTTGGACTGTCTCGGTTAACTAGCTGGCAATTGGACTGTCTAGGTTACCTAGTGGGCACTTGGAGTATGTACGTTCCCTAGCGGGCACTTGGGCTTTCTACGTTACCTAGCGGGCACTTGGACTATGTAGGTTAACGAACGGGCACTTGGACTATGTAGGTTAACGAACGGGCACTTGGATTATGTAGTTTACCTAGCAGGTACTTGGACTATCTAGGTTACCTACGGGCACTTGGAATATGTACCTTACCTAGCGGGCACTTGGGGTATCTACGTTACCTAGCGGGCACTTGGACTATATAGGTTAACGAACGGGCACTTGGACTATGTAGGTAACCTAGTGGTCACTTGGACTATGTAGGTTATCTAGCGGACACTTGGACTATCTAGGTTACCTAGCAGGCACTTTGACTATCTAGGTTAACTAACGGGCACTTGGACTATGTAGGGTAACTAGCGGGCACTTGGACTGTCTAGGTTAACTAACGGGCACTTGGATTATCTAGGTTAACGAACGTGCACTTGGACTATGTAGGTAACCTAGCGGGCACTTGGACTATGTAGGTTAACTAGCGGGCACTTGGACTATCTAGGTTAACTAGCGGGCACTAGGACTATCTAGGTTAACTAGCGGGCACTTGGACTATCTAGGTTAACTAGCGGGCCCTTGCACTATGTAGGTTAACTAGCGGGCCCATGGATTATGTAGGTTTACTAGGGGGCACTTGGACTATCTAGGTTAACTAGCGGGCACTTGGACTATGTAGTTTCCCTAGCGGACATTTGGACTATTTAGGTTACCTAGCGGGCACTTGGACTATGTAGGTTATCTAGCGGGCACTTGGACTATCTAGGTTACCTAGCAGGCACTTTGACTATCTAGGTTAACTAACGGGCATTTGGACTATGTAGGGCAACTAGCGGGCACTTGGACTGTCTAGGTTACCTAACGGGCACTTGGATTATCTAGGTTAACGAACGGGCACTTGGATTTTGTAGGTTACCTAGCCACCACTTGGACTATCTAGGTTAGGTTACAGGCACTTGGACTATCTAGGTTCCCTAGCGGACACTTGTACTATCTAGGTTACCTAGCTGGCACTTGGACTATGTAGGTCAACTAGCGGGCCCTTGGACTATCTAGGTTAGCTAACGGGCACTTGGACTATGTATGTTCCAGAGTGGGCACTTGGATTATGTAGGTTGCCTAGCGGACATTTAGACTAAGTAGGTTTCCTTGCGGGCATTTGGAATATGTAGGTTACCAGCGGGCACTTGGATAATCTAGGTTAACCAACGTGCACTTGGACTATGTAGGTAACCTAGCGGGCACTTGGACTGTCTAGGTTACCTAGCGGGCACTTGGACTTTCTAGGTTAACGAACGGGCACTTGGACTATGTAGGTTAACTAGCGGACACTTCGACTATCTAGGTTAGCTAACGGGCAATTGGACAATCTAGGTTAACGAACGTGCACTTGGACTATGTAGGTAACCTAGCGGGCACTTGGACTGTCTAGGTTACCTAGCGGGCACTTGGACTTTCTAGGTTAACGAACGGGCACTTGGACTATGTAGGTTAACTAGCGGACACTTCGACTATCTAGGTTAGCTAACGGGCAATTGGACTATCTAGGTTACCTAGCGGGCACTTGGACTATGTAGGTTCCCTAGCGGGCACTTGGACTATTTAGGTTACCTAGCAGGCACTTTGACTATCTAGGTTAACTAACGGGCACTTGGACTATGTAGGTTGCCTAGCGAGCAATTGGAGTATGTAGGTTCCCTAGCGGGCAATTGGACTATGTAGGTTCCCAATCGGGTACTTGGACTGTCTCGGTTAACTAGCGGGCAATTGGACTGTCTAGGTTACCTAGTGGGCACTTGGAGTATGTACGTTCCCTAGCGGGCACTTGGGCTTTCTACGTTACCTAGCGGGCACTTGGACTATGTAGGTTAACGAACGGGCACTTGGACTATGTAGGTTAACGAACGGGCACTTGGATTATGTAGTTTACCTAGCAGGTACTTGGACTATGTAGGTTAACTAGCGGGCACTTGGACTATCTAGGTTACCTACGGGCACTTGGAATATGTACCTTACCTAGCGGGCACTTGGGGTATCTACGTTACCTAGCGGGCACTTGGACTATATAGGTTAACGAACGGGCACTTGGACTATGTAGGTAACCTAGTGGTCACTTGGACTATGTAGGTTATCTAGCGGACATTTGGACTATCTAGGTTACCTAGCAGGCACTTTGACTATCTAGGTTAACTAACGGGCACTTGGACTATGTAGGGTAACTAGCGGGCACTTGGACTGTCTAGGTTAACTAACGGGCTCTTGGATTATCTAGGTTAACGAACGTGCACTTGGACTATGTAGGTAACCTACGGGCAATTGGACTGTCTAGGTTACCTAGCGGGCACTTGGACTATCTAGGTTAACGAACGGGCACTTGGACTATGTAGGTTAACTAGCGGACACTTCGACTATCTAGGTTAGCTAACGGGCAATTGGACAATCTAGGTTAACTAACGGGCACTTGGACTATGTAGGTTGCCTAGCGAGCACTTGGACTATGTAGGTTCCCTAGAGGGCACTTGGACTATGTAGGTTCCCTATCGGGTACTTGGACTGTCTAGGTTAACTAGGGGGCAATTGGACTGTCTAGGTTACCTAGTGGGCACTTGGACTATGTACTTTCCCTAGCGTGCACTTGGGATATCTACGTTACCTAGCGGGCACTTGGACAATGGAAGTTAACGAACGGGCACTTGGACTATGTAGGTTAACTAGCGGACACTTGGACTATCTAGGATAGCTAAAGGGCAATTGGACTATCAAGGTTACCTAACGGGCACTTGGACTATGAAGGTTACCTAGCGGGTACTTGGACTATCTAGGTTACCTAGCAGGCACTTTGACTATCTAGGTTAACTAACGGGCACTTGGACTATGTAGGTTGCCTAGCGAGCACCTGGACTATGTAGGTTCCCTAGCGGGCAATTGGACTATGTACCTTCCCTAGCGGGCACTTGGACTATCAAGGTTACCTAGCTTGCACTTGGATTATGAAGGATCCCTAGCGGGCAATTGGACTATCTAGGTTACCTAGCTGGCACTTGGACTATGTAGGTTAACTAGCGGACACTTACACGATCTAGGTTAACTAGCGGGTCCTTGCACTATGTAGGTTAACTAGCGGGCCCATGGATTATGCAGGTTTACTAGGGGGCACTTGGGACATCTAGGTTAACTAGCGGGCCCCTGGACTATGTAGTTTCCCTAGCGGGCACTTGGACTATGTAGGTTACCTAGCAGGCACTTTGACTATCTAGGTTAACTAACGGGCACTTGGACTATGTAGGTTTACTAGCGGGCACTTGGACTATCTAGGTTTACTAGCAGGCACTTAGACTATCTAGGTTACCTAGTGGGCACTTGGACTATGTACATTCCCTAGCGGGCACTTGGGCTATCTACGTTACCTAGCGGGCACTTGGACTATGTAGGTTAACGAATGGGCACTTGGACTATGTAGGTTAACTAGTGGTCACTTGGACTGTCTAGGTTACCTAGCGGGCACTTGGACTATGTAGGTTAACTAGCGGGCACTTGGACTATCTAGGTTAACTAGCGGGCACTTGGACTATCTAGTTTAACTAGCGGGCACTTGGACTATCTAGGTTAACTAGCAGGCCCTAGCACTATGTAGGTTAACTAGCGGGCCCATGGATTATGTACGTTTACTAGGGGCACTTGGACTATCTAGGTTAACTAGCGGGCACTTGGACTATGTAGTTTCCCTAGCGGACATTTGGACTATTTAGGTTACCTAGCGGGCACTTGGACTATGTAGGTTATCTAGCGGGCACTTGGACTATCTAGGTTACCTAGCAGGCACTTTGACTATCTAGGTTAACTAACGGGCATTTGGACTATGTAGGGCAACTAGCGGGCACTTGGACTGTCTAGGTTACCTAACGGGCACTAGGATTATCTAGGTTAGGGAACGGGCACTTGGACTATGTAGATTACCTAGCCACCACTTGGACTATCTAGGTTAGCTAACAGGCACTTGGACTATCTAGGTTCCCTAGTGGGCACTTGTACTATCTAGGTTACCTAGCTGGCACTTGGACGATGTAGGTCAACTAGCGGGCCCTTGGACTATCTAGGTTAGCTAACGGGCACTTGGACTACGTATGTGTCAGAGTGGGCACTTGGATTATGTAGGTTGCCTAGCGGACATTTAGACTATGTAGGTTTCCTTGCGGGCATTTGGACTATGTAGGTTACCAGCGGGCACTTGGACAATCTAGGTTAACGAACGTGCACTTGGACTATGTAGGTAACCTAGCGGGCACTTGGACTGTCTAGGTTACCTAGCGGGCACTTGGACTTTCTAGGTTAACGAACGGGCACTTGGACTATGTATTTTAACTAGCGGACACTTCGACTATCTAGGTTAGCTAACGGGCAATTGGACTATCTAGGTTACCTAGCGGACACTTGGACTATGTAGGTTCCCTAGCGGGCACTTGGACTATTTAGGTTACCTAGCAGGCACTTTGACTATCTAGGTTAACTAACGGGCACATGGACTATGTAGGTTGCCTAGCGAGCACTTGGACTATGTAGGTTCCCTATCGGGTACTTGGACTGTCTAGGTTAACTAGCGGGCAATTGGACTGTCTAGGTTACCTAGTGGGCACTTGGAGTATGTACGTTCCCTAGCGGGCACTTGGGCTTTCTACGTTACCTAGCGGGCACTTGGACTATGTAGGTTAACGAACGGGCACTTGGCCTATGTAGGTTAACGAACGGGCACTTGGATTATGTAGTTTACCTAGCAGGTACTTGGACTATGTAGGTTAACGAACGGGCACTTGGCCTATGTAGGTTAACGAACGGGCACTTGGATTATGTAGTTTACCTAGCAGGTACTTGGACTATGTAGGTTAACTAGCGGGCACTTGGTCTGTCTAGGTTACCTAACGGGCACTTGGATTATCTAGGTTAACGAACGGGCACTTGGACTATGTAGGTTACCTAGCCACCACTTGGACTATCTAGGTTAGCTAACAGGCACTTGGACTATCTAGGTTCCCTAGCGGGCACTTGTACTATCTAGGTTACCTAGCTGGCACTTGGACTATGTAGGTCAACTAGCGGGCCCTTGGACTATCTAGGTTAGCTAACGGGCACTTGGACTATGTATGTTCCAGAGTGGGCACTTGGATTATGTAGGTTGCCTAGCGGACATTTAGACTAAGTAGGTTTCCTGGCGGGCATTTGGACTATGTAGGTTACCAGCGGGCACTTGGACAATCTAGGTTAACGAACGTGCACTTGGACTATGTAGGTAACCTAGCGGGCACTTGGACTGTCTAGGTTACCTAGCGGGCACTTGGACTTTCTAGGTTAACGAACGGGCACTTGGACTATGTATTTTAACTAGCGGACACTTCGACTATCTAGGTTAGCTAACAGGCAATTGGACTATCTAGGTTACCTAGCGGGCACTTGGACTATGTAGGTTCCCTAGCGGGCACTTGGACTATTTAGGTTACCTAGCAGGCACTTTGACTATCTAGGTTAACTAACGGGCACTTGGACTATGTAGGTTGCCTAGCGAGCAATTGGAGTATGTAGGTTCCCTAGCGGGCAATTGGACTATGTAGGTTCCCAATCGGGTACTTGGACTGTCTCGGTTAACTAGCTGGCAATTGGACTGTCTAGGTTACCTAGTGGGCACTTGGAGTATGTACGTTCCCTAGCGGGCACTTGGGCTTTCTACGTTACCTAGCGGGCACTTGGACTATGTAGGTTAACGAACGGGCACTTGGACTATGTAGGTTAACGAACGGGCACTTGGATTATGTAGTTTACCTAGCAGGTACTTGGACTATCTAGGTTACCTACGGGCACTTGGAATATGTACCTTACCTAGCGGGCACTTGGGGTATCTACGTTACCTAGCGGGCACTTGGACTATATAGGTTAACGAACGGGCACTTGGACTATGTAGGTAACCTAGTGGTCACTTGGACTATGTAGGTTATCTAGCGGACACTTGGACTATCTAGGTTACCTAGCAGGCACTTTGACTATCTAGGTTAACTAACGGGCACTTGGACTATGTAGGGTAACTAGCGGGCACTTGGACTGTCTAGGTTAACTAACGGGCACTTGGATTATCTAGGTTAACGAACGTGCACTTGGACTATGTAGGTAACCTAGCGGGCACTTGGACTATGTAGGTTAACTAGCGGGCACTTGGACTATCTAGGTTAACTAGCGGGCACTAGGACTATCTAGGTTAACTAGCGGGCACTTGGACTATCTAGGTTAACTAGCGGGCCCTTGCACTATGTAGGTTAACTAGCGGGCCCATGGATTATGTAGGTTTACTAGGGGGCACTTGGACTATCTAGGTTAACTAGCGGGCACTTGGACTATGTAGTTTCCCTAGCGGACATTTGGACTATTTAGGTTACCTAGCGGGCACTTGGACTATGTAGGTTATCTAGCGGGCACTTGGACTATCTAGGTTACCTAGCAGGCACTTTGACTATCTAGGTTAACTAACGGGCATTTGGACTATGTAGGGCAACTAGCGGGCACTTGGACTGTCTAGGTTACCTAACGGGCACTTGGATTATCTAGGTTAACGAACGGGCACTTGGATTTTGTAGGTTACCTAGCCACCACTTGGACTATCTAGGTTAGGTTACAGGCACTTGGACTATCTAGGTTCCCTAGCGGACACTTGTACTATCTAGGTTACCTAGCTGGCACTTGGACTATGTAGGTCAACTAGCGGGCCCTTGGACTATCTAGGTTAGCTAACGGGCACTTGGACTATGTATGTTCCAGAGTGGGCACTTGGATTATGTAGGTTGCCTAGCGGACATTTAGACTAAGTAGGTTTCCTTGCGGGCATTTGGAATATGTAGGTTACCAGCGGGCACTTGGATAATCTAGGTTAACCAACGTGCACTTGGACTATGTAGGTAACCTAGCGGGCACTTGGACTGTCTAGGTTACCTAGCGGGCACTTGGACTTTCTAGGTTAACGAACGGGCACTTGGACTATGTAGGTTAACTAGCGGACACTTCGACTATCTAGGTTAGCTAACGGGCAATTGGACAATCTAGGTTAACGAACGTGCACTTGGACTATGTAGGTAACCTAGCGGGCACTTGGACTGTCTAGGTTACCTAGCGGGCACTTGGACTTTCTAGGTTAACGAACGGGCACTTGGACTATGTAGGTTAACTAGCGGACACTTCGACTATCTAGGTTAGCTAACGGGCAATTGGACTATCTAGGTTACCTAGCGGGCACTTGGACTATGTAGGTTCCCTAGCGGGCACTTGGACTATTTAGGTTACCTAGCAGGCACTTTGACTATCTAGGTTAACTAACGGGCACTTGGACTATGTAGGTTGCCTAGCGAGCAATTGGAGTATGTAGGTTCCCTAGCGGGCAATTGGACTATGTAGGTTCCCAATCGGGTACTTGGACTGTCTCGGTTAACTAGCGGGCAATTGGACTGTCTAGGTTACCTAGTGGGCACTTGGAGTATGTACGTTCCCTAGCGGGCACTTGGGCTTTCTACGTTACCTAGCGGGCACTTGGACTATGTAGGTTAACGAACGGGCACTTGGACTATGTAGGTTAACGAACGGGCACTTGGATTATGTAGTTTACCTAGCAGGTACTTGGACTATGTAGGTTAACTAGCGGGCACTTGGACTATCTAGGTTACCTACGGGCACTTGGAATATGTACCTTACCTAGCGGGCACTTGGGGTATCTACGTTACCTAGCGGGCACTTGGACTATATAGGTTAACGAACGGGCACTTGGACTATGTAGGTAACCTAGTGGTCACTTGGACTATGTAGGTTATCTAGCGGACATTTGGACTATCTAGGTTACCTAGCAGGCACTTTGACTATCTAGGTTAACTAACGGGCACTTGGACTATGTAGGGTAACTAGCGGGCACTTGGACTGTCTAGGTTAACTAACGGGCTCTTGGATTATCTAGGTTAACGAACGTGCACTTGGACTATGTAGGTAACCTACGGGCAATTGGACTGTCTAGGTTACCTAGCGGGCACTTGGACTATCTAGGTTAACGAACGGGCACTTGGACTATGTAGGTTAACTAGCGGACACTTCGACTATCTAGGTTAGCTAACGGGCAATTGGACAATCTAGGTTAACTAACGGGCACTTGGACTATGTAGGTTGCCTAGCGAGCACTTGGACTATGTAGGTTCCCTAGAGGGCACTTGGACTATGTAGGTTCCCTATCGGGTACTTGGACTGTCTAGGTTAACTAGGGGGCAATTGGACTGTCTAGGTTACCTAGTGGGCACTTGGACTATGTACTTTCCCTAGCGTGCACTTGGGATATCTACGTTACCTAGCGGGCACTTGGACAATGGAAGTTAACGAACGGGCACTTGGACTATGTAGGTTAACTAGCGGACACTTGGACTATCTAGGATAGCTAAAGGGCAATTGGACTATCAAGGTTACCTAACGGGCACTTGGACTATGAAGGTTACCTAGCGGGTACTTGGACTATCTAGGTTACCTAGCAGGCACTTTGACTATCTAGGTTAACTAACGGGCACTTGGACTATGTAGGTTGCCTAGCGAGCACCTGGACTATGTAGGTTCCCTAGCGGGCGCTTGGACTATGTAGATACCCTAGCGGTACTTGGACTGTCTAGGTTAACTAGCGGGCAATTGGAATGTCTAGGTTACCTAGTGGGCACTTGGACTATGTAGTTTACCTAGCAGGAACTTGGACTATGTAGGTTTACTACCAGGCACTTAGACTATCCAGGTTACCTAGCGGGCACTTGGACTATGTAAGTTCCCTAGCGGGCACTTGGGCTATCTACGTTACCTAGCGGGCACTTGGACTTTGTAGGTTAACGAATGGGCACTTGGACTATGTAGGTAACCTAGTGTTCACTTGGACTGTCTAGGTTACCTAGCGGGCACTTGGACTATGTAGGTTAACTAGCGGGCACTTGGACTATCTAGGTTAACTAGCGGGCACTAGGACTATCTAGGTTAACTAGCGGGCACTTGGACTATCTAGGTTAACTAGCGGGCCCTTGCACTATGTAGGTTAACTAGCGGGCCCATGGATTATGTAGGTTTACTAGGGGGCACTTGGACTATCTAGGTTAACTAGCGGGCACTTGGACTATGTAGTTTCCCTAGCGGACATTTGGACTATTTAGGTTACCTAGCGGGCACTTGGACTATGTAGGTTATCTAGCGGGCACTTGGACTATCTAGGTTACCTAGCAGGCACTTTGACTATCTAGGTTAACTAACGGGCATTTGGACTATGTAGGGCAACTAGCGGGCACTTGGACTGTCTTGGTTACCTAACGGGCACTTGGATTATCTAGGTTAACGAACGGGCACTTGGACTATGTAGGTTACCTAGCCACCACTTGGACTATCTAGGTTAGGTAACAGGCACTTGGACTATCTAGGTTCCCTAGCGGACACTTGTACTATCTAGGTTACCTAGCTGGCACTTGGACTATGTATGTCAACTAGCGGGCCCTTGGACTATCTAGGTTAGCTAACCGGCACTTGGACTATGTATGTTCCAGAGTGGGCACTTGGATTATGTAGGTTGCCTAGCGGACATTTAGACTATGTAGGTTTCCTTCTGGGCATTTGGACTATGTAGGTAACTTAGCGGGCACTTGGACTGTCTAGGTTACCTAGCGGGCACTTGGACTTTCTAGGTTAACGAACGGGCACTTGGACTATGTAGGTTAACTAGCGGACACTTCGACTATCTAGGTTAGCTAACGGGCAATTGGACTATCTAGGTTACCTAGCGGGCACTTGGACTATGTAGGTTCCCTAGCGGGCACTTGGACTATTTAGGTTACCTAGCAGGCACTTTGACTATCTAGGTTAACTAACGGGCACTTGGACTATGTAGGTGGCCTAGCGAGCACTTGGAGTATGTAGGTTCCCAAGCGGGCAATTGGACTATGTAGGTTCCCTATCGGGTACTTGGACTGTCTAGGTTAACTAGGGGGCAATTGGACTGTCTAGGTTACCTAGTGGGCACTTGGACTATATACGTTCCCTAGCGGGCACTTGGGATATCTACGTTACCTAGCGGGCACTTGGACAAAGTAAGTTAACGAACGGGCACTTGGACTATGTAGGTTAACTAGCGGACTCTTGGACTATCTAGGATAGCTAACGGGCAATTGGACTATCAAGGTTACCTAACGGGCACTTGGACTATGAAGGGTACCTAGCGGGTACTTGGACTATCTAGGTTACCTAGCAGGCACTTTGACTATCTAGGTTAACTAACGGGCACTTGGACTATGTAGGTTGCCTAGCGAGCACCTGGACTATGTAGGTTCCCTAGCGGGCGCTTGGACTATGTAGATTCCCTAGCGGTACTTGGACTGTCTAGGATGACTAGCGGGCTTTTGGACTGTCTAGGTTACCTAGTGGGCACTTGGACTATGTAGTTTACCTAGCAGGAACTTGGACTATGTAGGTTTACTACCAGGCACTTAGACTATCCAGGTTACCTAGCGGGCACTTGGACTATATACGTTCCCTAGCGGGCACTTGGGCTATCTACGTTACCTAGCGGGCACTTGGACTACGTAGGTTAACGAATGGGCACTTGGACTATGTAGGTAACCTAGTGGTCACTTGGAATGTCTAGGTTACCTAGCGGGCACTTGGACTATGCAGGTTAACTAGCGGGCACTTGGACTATCTAGGTTAACTAGCGGGCACTTGGACTATCTAGGTTAACTAGCGGGCACTTGGACTATCTAGGATAACTAGCGGGCCCTTGCACTATGTAGGTTAACTAGCGGGCCCATGGATTATGTAGGTTTACTAGGGGGCACTTGGACTATCTAGGTTAATTAGCGGGCACTTGGACTATGTAGTTTCCCTAACGGACATTTGGACTATTTAGGTTACCTAGCGGGCACATGGATTATGTAGGTTATCTAGCGGGCACTTGGACTGTCTAGGTTACCTAACGGGAGCTTGGATTATCTAGGTTAACGAACGGGCACTTCGACTATGTAGGTTACCTAGCCACCACTTGGACTATCTAGGTTAGCTAACAGGCACTTGGACTATCTAGGTTCCCTTAGCGGGCACTTGTACTATCTAGGTTACCTAGCTGGCACTTGGACTATTTAGGTCAACTAGCGGGCCCTTGGACTATCTAGGTTAGCTAACGGGCACTTGGACTATGTATGTTCCAGAGTGGGCACTTGGATTATGTAGGTTGCCTAGCGGACATTTAGACTATGTAGGTTTCCTTGCGGGCATTTAGACTATGTAGGTTACCGGCGGGCACTTGGACAATCTAGGTTAACGAACGTGCACTTGGACTATGTAGGTAACCTAGCGGGCACTTGGACTGTCTAGGTTACCTAGCGGGCACTTGGACTTTCTAGGTTAATGAACGGGCACTTGGACAATGTAGGTCTACTAGCGGACACTTCGACTATCTAGGTTAGCTAACGGGCAATTGGACAATCTAGGTTAACTAACGGGCACTTGGACTATGTAGGTTGCCTAGCGAGCACTTGGACTATGTAGGTTCCCTAGAGGGCACTTGGACTATGTAGGTTCCCTATCGGGTACTTGGACTGTCTAGGTTAACTAGGTGGCAATTGGACTGTCTAGGTTACCTAGTGGGCACTTGGACTATGTACGTTCCCTAGCGGGCACTTGGGATATCTACGTTACCTAGCGGGCACTTGGACAATGTAAGTTAACGAACGGGCACTTGGACTATGTAGGTTAACTAGCGGACACTTGGACTATCTAGGATAGCTAACGGGCAATTGGACTATCAAGGTTACCTAACGGGCACTTGGACTATGAAGGTTACCTAGCGGGCACTTGGACTATCTAGGTTACCTAGCAGGCACTTTGACTATCTAGGTTAACTAACGGGCACTTGTACTATGTAGTTTGCCTAGCGAGCACGTGGACTATGTAGGTTCCCTAGCGGGCGCTTGGACTATGTAGATTCTCTAGCGGTACTTGGACTGTCTAGGTTAACTAGTGGGCAATTGGACTGTCTAGGTTACCTAGTGGGCACTTGGACTATGTAGTTTACCTAGCAGGAACTTGGACTATGTAGGTTTACTACCAGGCACTTAGACTATCCAGGTTACCTAGCGGGCACTTGGACTATGTACGTTCCCTAGCGGGCACTTGGGCTATCTACGTTACCTAGCGGGCACTTTGACTATGTAGGTTAACGAATGGGCACTTGGACTATGTAGGTAACCTAGTGGTCACTTGGACTGTCTAGGTTACCTTGCGGGCACTTGGACTATGTAGGTTAACTAGCGGGCACTTGGACTATCTAGGTTAACTAGCGGGCACTTGGACTATCTAGGTTAACTAGCGGGCACTTGGACTATCTAGGTTAACTAGCGGGCCCTTGCACTATGTAGGTTAACTAGCGGGCCCAAGGATTATGTAGGTTTACTAGGGGGCACTTGGACTATCTAGGTTAACTAGCGGGCACTTGGACTATGTAGTTTCCCTAGCGGACATTTGGACTATTTAGGTTATGTAGCAGGCACTTGGACTATGTAGGTTATCTAGCGGGCACTTGGACTATCTAGGTTACCTAGCAGGCACTTTGACTATCTAGGTTAACTAACGGGCACTTGGACTATGTAGGGTAACTAGCGGGCACTTGGACTGTCTAGGTTACCTAACGGGCACTTGGATTATCTAGATTAACGAACGGGCACTTGGAGTATGTAGGTTACCTAGCCACCACTTGGACTATCTTGGTTAGCTAACAGGCACTTGGACTATCTAGGTTCCCTAGCGGGCACTTGTACTATCTAGGTTACCTAGCTGGCACTTGGACTATGTAGGACAACTAGCGGGCCCTTTGACTATCTAGGTTAGCTAACGGGCACTTGGACTATGTATGTTCCAGAGTGGGCACTTGGATTATGTAGGTTGCCTAGCGGATATTTAGACTATGTAGGTTTCCTTGCGGGCATTTGGACTGTGTAGGTTACCAGCGGGCACGTGGACAATCTAGGTTAACAAACGTGCACTTGGACTATGTAAGTAAACTAGCGGGCACTTGGACTGTCTAGGTTACCTAACGGGCACTTGGATTATCTAGGTTAACGAACGGGCACTTGGACTATGTAGGTTACCTAGCCACCACTTGGACTATCTAGGTTAGCTAACAGGCACTTGCACTATCTAGGTTCCCTAGCGGGCACTTGTACTATCTAGGTTACCTAGCTGGCACTTGGACTATTTAGGTCAACTAGCGGGCCCTTGGACTATCTAGGTTAGCTAACGGGCACTTGGACTATGTATGTTCCAGAGTGGGCACTTGGATTATGTAGGTTGCCTAGCGGACATTTATACTATGTAGGTTTCCTTGCGGGCATTTGGACTATGTAGGTTACCAGCGGGCACTTGGACAATCTAGGTTAACGAACGTGCACTTGGACTATGTAGGTAACCTAGCGGGCACTTGGACTGTCTAGGTTACCTAGCGGGCACTTGGACTTTCTAGGTTAACGAACGGGCACTTGGACTATGTAGGTTAACTAGCGGACACTTCGACTATCTAGGTTAGCTAACGGGCAATTGGACTATCTAGGTTACCTAGCGGGCACTTGGACTATGTAGGTTCCCTAGCGGGCACTTCGACTATGTAGGTTACCTAGCAGGCACTTTGACTATCTAGGTTAACTAACGGGCACTTGGACTATGTAGGTTGCCTAGCGAGCACTTGGAGTATGTAGGTTCCCTAGCGGGCAATTGGACTATGTAGGTTCCCTATCGGGTACTTGGACTTTCTAGGTTAACTAGCGGGCAATTGGACTGTCTAGGTTACCTAGTGGGCACTTGGAGTATGTACGTTCCCTAGCGGGCACTTGGGCTTTCTACGTTACCTAGCGGGCACTTGGACTATGTAGGTTAACGAACGGGTACTTGGACTATATAGGTTAACGAACGGGCACTTGGATTATGTAGTTTACCTAGCAGGTACTTGGACTATGTAGGTTAACTAGCGGGCACTTGGACTATCTAGGTTACCTACGGGCACTTGGACTATGTACCTTCCCTAGCGGGCACTTGGGCTATCTACGTTACCTAGCGGGCACTTGGACTATGTAGATTAACGAACGGGCACTTGGACTATGTAGGTAACCTAATGGTCACTTGGACTATGTAGGTTATCTAGCGGACACTTGGACTATCTAGGTTACCTAGCAGGCAATTTGACTATCTAGGTTAACTAACGGGCACTTGGACTATGTAGGGTAACTAGCGGGCACTTGGACTGTCTAGGTTACCTAATGGGCACTTGGATTATCTTGGTTAATGAACGTGCACTTGGACTATGTAGGTAACCTAGCGGGCACTTGGACTGTCTAGGTTACCTAGCGGGCACTTGGACTATCTAGGTTAACGAACGGGCACTTGGACTATGTAGGTTAACTAGCGGACACTTCGACTATCTAGGTTAGCTAACGGGCAATTGGACAATCTAGGTTAACTAACGGGCACTTGGACTATGTAGGTTGCCTAGCGAGCACTTGGACTATGTAGGTTCGCTAGTGGGCACTTGGACTATGTAGGTTCCCTATCGGGTATTTGGACTGTCTAGGTTTACTAGGGGGCAATTGTACTGTCTAGGTTACCTAGTGGGCACTTGGACTATGTACGTTCCCTAGCGGGCACTTGGGCTATCTACGTTACCTAGCGGGCACTTGGACAATGTAAGTTAACGAATGGGCACGTGGACTATGTAGGTTAACTAGCGGACACTTGGACTATCTAGGATTGCTAACGGGCAATTTGACTATCAAGGTTACCTAACGGGCACTTGGACTATGTAGGTTACTTAGAGGGCACTTGGACTATCTAGGTTACCTAGCCACCACTTGGATTATCTAGGTTAGCTAACAGGCACTTGGACTATCTAGGTTCCCTAGCGGGCACTTGTACTATCTAGGTTACCTAGCTGGCACTTGGACTATGTAGGTCAACTAGCGGGCCCTTGGACTATCTAGGTTAGCTAACGGGCACTTGGACTATGTATGTTCCAGAGTGGGCACTTGTATTATGTAGGTTGCCTAGCGGACATTTAGACTATGTAGGTTTCCTTGCGGGCATTTGGACTATGTAGGTCACTTAGCGGGCACTTGGATTATGTCGGTTCCCTAGCGGTCACGTGGACTATGTAGGCTCCCTAGAAGGCACTTGGACTATGTAGGTTAACTAGCGGGCACTTGGACTAACCAGGTTACCAGGTGGGCACTTGGACTATGTAGGTTACCCAATGGGCACTTGGACTATCTAGTTTAACGAACGGACACTTGGACTATGTAGGTTAGGTATCAGGCACTTGGACTATCTAGGTTACCTAGCAGGCACTTGGACTATGTAGGTTACCTAGCTGACACTTGGACGATTTAGGTAAACTAGCGGGCACTTGGACTATCTAGGTTAACTAGCAGGCCCTTGGACTATCTAGGTTTACTAGCGGGCACTTGGACTATGTAGGTTAACTAGCGGGCACTTGAACTCTCTAGGTTACCTAGCGGACACTTGGAATATGTACCTTCCCTAGCGGACACTTGGACTATGTATGTTACCTAGCAGGCACTTGGATTATGAAGGATCCCTAGCGGGCAATTGGACTATATAGGTTACCTAGCCACCACTTGGACTATCTAGGTTCCCTAGCGGGCACTTGTACTATCTAGGTTACCTAGCTGGCACTTGGATTATGTAGGTCAACTAGCGGGCCCTTGGACTATCTAGGTTAGCTAACGGGCACTTGGACTATGTATGTTCCAGAGCGGGCACTTGGATTATGTAGGTTGCCTAGCGGACATTTAGACGATGTAGGTTTCCTTGCGGGCATTTGGACTATGTAGGTTACCTAGCGGGCACTTGGACTATGTAGGTTCCCTAACGGGCACTTGGACTATGTAGGGTAACTAGCGGGCACTTGGACTGTCTAGGTTACCTAACGGGCACTTGGATTATCTAGGTTAACGAACGGGCACTTGGACTATGTAGGTTACCTAGCCACCACTTGGACTATCTAGGTTAGCTAACAGGCACTTGGACTATCTAGGTTCCCTAGCGGGCACTTGTACTATCTAGGTTACCTAGCTGGCACTTGGACTATGTAGGTCAACTACCGGGCCCTTGGACTATCTAGGTTAGCTAACGGGCACTTGGACTATGTATGTTCCAGAGTGGGCACTTGGATTATGTAGGTTGCCTAGCGGACATTTAGACTATGTAGGTTTCCTTGCGGGCATTTGGACTATGTAGGTTACCCAGCGGGCACTTGGACTATGTAGGTTCCCTAGCGGTCACGTGGACTATGTAGGCTCCCTAGAATGCACTTGGACTATGTAGGTTAACTAGCGGGCACTTGGACTAACCAGGTTACCAGGCGGGCACTTGGACTATGTAGGTTACCCAAAGGGCACTTGGACTATCTAGGTTAACGAACGGACACTTGGACTATGTAGGTTAGGTATCAGGCACTTGGACTATCTAGGTTACCTAGCAGGCACTTGAACTATGTAGGTTACCTAGCGGACACTTGGACGATTTAGGTTAACTAGCGGGCACTTGGACTATCTAGGTTAACTAGCAGGCCCTTGAACTATCTAGGTTAACTAGCGGGCACTTGGACTATGTAGGTTAACTAGCGGGCACTTGAACTCTCTAGGTTACCTAGCGGACACTTGGACTATGTACCTTCCCTAGCGGGCACTTGGACAATCTAGGTTACCTAGCAGGCACTTGGATTATGAAGGATCCCTAGCGGGCAATTGGACTATCTAAGTTACCTAGCTGGCACTTGGACTATGTAGGTTAACTAGCGGACACTTGCACGATCTAGGTTAACTAGCGGGCCCTTCCACTATGTAGGTTAACTAGCGGGCCTATGGATTATGCAGGTTTACTAGGGGGCACTTGGAACATCTAGGTTAACTAGCGGGCACTTGGACTATGTAGTTTCCCTAGCGGGCATTTGGACTATTTAGGTTGCCTAGCGGGCACTTGGACTATGTAGGTTACCTAGCAGGCACTTTGACTATCTAGGTTAACTAAGGGCACTTGGACTATATAGGGTAACTAGCGGGCACTTGGACTGTCTAGGTTACCTAACGGGCACTTGGATTATCTAGGTTAACGAACGGGCACTTGGACTATATAGGTTACCTAGCGGGCACTTGTACTATCTAGGTTACCTAGCTGGCACTTGGACTATGTAGGTCAACTAGCGGGCCCTTGGACTATCTAGGTTAGCTAACGGGCACTTGGACTATGTATGTTCCAGAGAGGGCACTTGGACTATGTAGGTTCCCTAACGGGCACTTGGACTATGTAGGTTCCCTAGCGGTCACGTGGACTATGTAGGCTCCCTAGAAGGCACTTGGAATATGTAGGTTAACTAGCGGGCACTTGGACTATGTAGGTTACCCAATGGGCACATGGACTATCTAGGTTAACTGACGGACACTTGGACTATGTAGGTTAGCTATCAGGCACTTGGACTATCTAGGTTACCTAGCGGACACGTGGACGATTTAGGTTAACTAGCGGGCACTTGGACTATCTAGGTTAACTAGCAGGCCCTTGGACTATCTAGGTTTACTAGCGGGCACTTGGACTATCTAGGTTAACTAATGGGCACTTGGACTATGTAGTTTCCCTAGCGGGCATTTGGATTATTTAGGTTACCTAGTGGGCACTTGGACTATGTAGGTTATCTAGCGGGCACTTGGACTACGTAGGTTAACTAGAAGGCACTTGGACTTTCAAGGTTACCTAACGGGCCCTTGGACTATGTAGGTTACCAGCGGGCACTTGGACTATCTAGGTTAAAGAACGTGCACTTGGACTATGTAGGTAACCTAGCGGGCACTTGGACTGTCTAGGTTACCTAGCGGGCACTTGGACTATCTAGGTTAACGAACGGGCACTTGGACTATGTAGGTTAACGAGCGGACTCTTCGACTATCTAGGTTAGCTAACGGGCAATTGGACAATCTAGGTTAACTAACGGGCAATTGGACTATGTAGGTTGCCTAGCGAGCACTTGGACTATGTAGGTTCCCTAGTGGGCACTTGGACTATGTAGGTTCCCTATCGGGTACTTGGACTGTCTAGGTTAACTAGGGGGCAAATGGACTGTCTAGGTTACCTAGTGGGCACTTGGACTATGTACGTTCCCTAGCGGGCACTTCGGTTATCTACGTTACCTAGCGGGCACTTGGACAATGTAAGTTAACGAACGGGCACTTGGACTATGTAGGTTAACTAGCGGACACTTGGACTATCTAGGATAGCTAAAGGGCAATTGGACTATCAAGGTTACCCACGGGCACTTGGACTATGTAGGTTACAAGCGGGCACTTGGACTATCTAGGTTAACGAACGTGCACTTGGACTATGTAGGTAACCTAGCGGGCACTTGGACTGTCTAGGTTACCTAGCGGGCACTTGGACTATGTAGGTCAACTAGCGGGCCCTTGGACTATCTAGGTTAGCTAACGGGCACTTGGACTATGTATGTTCCAGAGCGGGCACTTGGATTATGTAGGTTGTCTAGAGGAAATTTAGACGATGTAGGTTTCCTTGCGGGCATTTGGACTATGTAGGTTACCTAGCGGGCACTTGGACTATGTAGGTTCCCTAACGGGCACTTGGACTATGTAGGTTCCCTAGCGGTCACGTGGACTATGTAGGCTCCCTAGAAGGCACTTGGACTATGTAGGTTAACTAGCGGGCACTTGGACTATGTAGGTTACCCAATGGGCACTTGGACTATCTAGGTTAACTAACGGACACTTGGACTATGTAGGTTAGGTATCAGACACTTGGACTATCTAGGTTACCTAGCGGACACGTGGACGATTTAGGTTAACTAGAGGGCACTTGGACTATCTAGGTTAACTAGCAGGCCCTTGGACTATCTAGGTTTACTAGCGGGAACTTGGACTATCTAGGTTAACTAATGGGCCCTTGGACTATGTAGTTTCCCTAGCGGGCATTTGAATTATTTAGGTTACCTAGTGGGCACTTGGACTATGTAGGTTATCTAGCGGGCACTTGGACTACGTAGGTTATCTAGAAGGCACTTGGACTATCAAGGTTACCTAACGGGCCCTTGGACTATGTAGGTTACAAGCGGGCACTTGGACTATCTAGGTTAACGAACGTGCACTTGGACTATGTAGGTAACCTAGCGGGCACTTGGACTGTCTAGGTTACCTAGCGGGCACTTGGACTATCTAGGTTAACGAACGGGCACTTGGACTATGTAGGTTAACGAGCGGACACTTCGACTATCTAGGTTAGCTAACGGGCAATTGGACTATGTAGGTTGCCTAGCGAGCACTTGGAATATGTAGGTTCCCTAGTGGGCACTTGGAATATGTAGGTTCCCTATCGGGTACTTGGACTGTCTAGCTTAACTAGGGGGCAAATGGACTGTCTAGGTTACCTAGTGGGCACTTGGGCTATGTACGTTCCCTAGCGGGCACTTGGGTTATCTACGTTACCTAGCGGGCACTTGGACAATGTAAGTTAACGAACGGGCACTTGGACTATGTAGGTTAACTAGCGGACACTTGGACTATCTAGGATAGCTAACGGGCAATTGGACTATCAAGGTTACCTAACGGGCACTTGGACTATGTAGGTTACATAGCGGGCACTTGGACTATCTAGGTTACCTAGCAGGCACTTTGACTATCTAGGTTAACTAACGGGCACGTGGACAATGTAGGTTGCCTAGCGAGCACCTGGACTATGTAGGTTCCCTAGCGGGCGCTTGAACTATGTACATACCCTAGCGGTACTTGGACTGTCTAGGTTAACTAGCGGGCAATTGGACTGTCTAGGTTACCTAGTTTGCACTTTGACTATGTAGTTTACCTAGCAGGCATTTGGACTATGTAGGTTTACTAGCAGGCACTTAGACTATCTAGGTTACCTAGCGGGCACTTGGACTATGTACGTTCCTTAGCGGGCACTTGGGCTATCTACGTTCCCTAGCGGTCACTTGGACTATATAGGTTAACGAATGGGCACTTGGACTATGTAGGTAACCTAGTGGTCACTTGGACTGTCTAGGTTACCTAGCGGGCACTTGGACTATGTAGGTTAACTAGCGGGCACTTGGACTATCTAGGTTAACTAGCGGGCACTTGGACTATGTACGTTCCCTAGCGGGCACTTGGGCTATCTACGTTACCTAGCGGGCACTTGGGCTATCTACGTTACCTAGCGGGCCCTTGGACTATGTAGGTTAACGAATGGGCACTTGGACTATGTAGGTAACCTAGTGGTCACTTGGACTGTCTAGGTTACCTAGCGGGCACTTGGACTATGTAGGTTAACTAGCGGGCACTTGGACTATCTAGGTTTACTAGCAGGCATTTAGACTATCTAGGTTACCTAGCGGGCACTTGGACTATGTACGTTCCCTAGCGGGCACTTGGGCTATCTACGTTACCTAGCGGGCACTTGGACTATGTAGGTTAACGAATGGGCACTTGGACTATGTAGGTAACCTAGTGGTCACTTGGACTGTCTAGGTTACCTAGCGGGAACTTGGACTATGTAGGTTAACTAGCGGGCACTTGGACTATCTAGGTTACCTAGCGGGCACTTGGACTTTCTAGGTTAACGAACGGGCACTTGGACTATGTAGGTTAACTAGCGGACACTTCGACTATCTAGGTTAGCTAACAGGCAATTGGACTATCTAGGTTACCTAGCGGGCACTTGGACTATGTAGGTTCCCTAGCGGGCACTTGGACTATTTAGGTTACCTAGCAGGCACTTTGACTATTTAGGTTAACTAACGGGTACTTGGACTATGTAGGTTGCCTAGCGAGCACTTGGAGTATGTAGGTTCCCTAGCGGGCAATTGGACTATGTAGGTTCCCTATCGGGTACTTGAATTGTCTAGGTTAACTAGCGGGCAATTGGACTGTCTAGGTTACCTAGTGGGCACTTGGAGTATGTACGTTCCCTAGCGGGCACTTGGGCTTTCTACGTTACCTAGCGGGCACTTGGACTATGTAGGTTAACGAACGGGCACTTGGACTATGTAGGTTAACGAACGGACACTTGGATTATGTAGTTTACCTAGCAGGGACTTGGACTATGTAGGTTAACTAGCGGGCACTTGGACTATCTAGGTTACCTACGGGCACTTGGACTATGTACCTTCCCTAGCGGGCACTTGGGCTATCTACGTTACCTAGCGGGCACTTGGACTATGTAGGTTAACGAACGGGCACTTGGACTATGTAGGTAACCTAGTGGTCACTTGGACTATGTAGGTTATCTAACGGACACTTGGACTATCTAGGTTACCTAGCAGGCACTTTGACTATCTAGGTTAACTAACGGGCACTTGGACTATGTAGGGTAACTACCGGGCACTTGGACTGTCTAGGTTACCTAACGGGCACTTGGTTTATCTAGGTTAACGAACGGGCACTTGGACTATGTAGGTTACCTAGCCACCACTTGGACTATCTAGGTTAGCTAACAGGCACTTGGACAATCTAGGTACCCTAGCGGGCACTTGTACTATCTAGGTTACCTAGCTGGCACTTGGACTATGTAGGTCAACTAGCGGGCCCTTGGACTATCTAGGTTAGCTAACGGGTACTTGGACTATGTATGTTCCAGAGTGGGCACTTGTATTATGTAGGTTGCCTAGCGGACATTTAGACTATGTAGGTTTCCTTGCGGGCATTTGGACTATGTAGGTTACCTAGCGGGCACTTGGACTATGTAGGTTCCCTAGCGGTCACGTGGACTATGTAGGCTCCCTAGAAGGCACTTGGACTATGTAGGTTAACTAGCGGGCACTTGGACTAACCAGGTACCAGGCGGGCACATGGACTATGTAGGTTACCCAATGGGCACTTGGACTATCTAGGTTACCTAGCAGGCACTTGGACTATGTAGGTTACCTAGCGGACACTTGGACGGTTTAGGTTAACTAGCGGGCACTTGGACTATCTAGGTTAACTAGCAGGCCCTTGGACTATCTAGGTTTACTAGCGGGCACTTGGACTATCTAGGTTAACTAGCGGGCACTTGGACTATCTAGGTTTACTAGCGGGCACTTGAACTCTCTATGTTACCTAGCGGAGACTTGGACTATGTACCTTCCCTAGCGGGCACTTGCACTATATAGGTTACCTAGCTTGGACTTGGATTATGAAGGATCCCTAGCGGGCAATTGGACTATCTAGGTTACCTAGCTGGCACTTGGACTATGTAGGTTAACTAGCGGACACTTGCACGATCTAGGTTAACTAGCGGGCCCTTGCACTATGTAGGTTAACTAGCGGGCCCATGGATTATGTAGGTTTACTAGGGGGCACTTGGGACATCTAGGTTAACTAGCGGGCCCCTGGACTATGTAGTTTCCCTAGCGGGCACTTGGACTATGTAGGTTACCTAGCAGGCACTTTGACTATCTAGGTTAACTAACGGGCACTTGGACTATGTAGGTTAACTAGCGGGCACTTGGACTATCTAGGTTTACTAGCAGGCACTTAGACTATCTAGGTTACCTAGCGGGCACTTGGACTATGTACGTTCCCTAGCGGGCACTTGGACTGTCTAGGTTACCTAGCGGGCACTTGGACTATGTAGCTTAACTAGCGGGCACTTGGACTATCTAGGTTAACTAGCGGGCACTTGGACTATCTAGTTTAACTAGCGGGCACTTGGACTATCTAGGTTAACTAGCAGGCCCTAGCACTATGTAGGTTAACTAGCGGGCCCATGGATTATGTAGGTTTACTAGGGGCACTTGGACTATCTAGGTTAACTAGCGGGCACTTGGACTGTGTAGTTTCCCTAGCGGACACTTCGACTATCTAGGTTAGCTAACGGGCAATTGGACTATCTAGGTTACCTAGCGGGCACTTGGACTATGTAGGTTCCCTAGCGGGCACTTGGACTATTTAGGTTACCTAGCAGGCACTTTGACTATCTAGGTTAACTAACGGGCACATGGACTATGTAGGTTGCCTAGCGAGCACTTGGACTATGTAGGTTCCCTATCGGGTACTTGGACTGTCTAGGTTAACTAGCGGGCAATTGGACTGTCTAGGTTACCTAGTGGGCACTTGGAGTATGTACGTTCCCTAGCGGGCACTTGGGCTTTCTACGTTACCTAGCGGGCACTTGGACTATGTAGGTTAACGAACGGGCACTTGGACTATGTAGGTTAACGAACGGGCACTTGGATTATGTAGTTTACCTAGCAGGTACTTGGACTATGTAGGTTAACTAGCGGGCACTTGGACTATCTAGGTTACCTACGGGCACTTGGAATATGTACCTTCCCTAGCGGGCACTTGGGCTATCTACGTTACCTAGTGGGCACTTGGACTATGTAGGTTAACGAACGGGCACTTGGACTATGTAGGTAACCTAGTGGTCACTTGGACTATGTAGGTTATCTAGCGGACACTTGGACTATCTAGGTTACCTAGCAGGCACTTTGACTATCTAGGTTAACTAACGGGCACTTGGACTATGTAGGGTAACTAGCGGGCACTTGGACTGTCTAGGTTACCTAGCGGGCACTTGGACTATCTAGGTTAACGAACGGGCACTTGGACTATGTATGTTAACTAGCGGACACTTCGACTATCTAGGTTAGCTAACGGGAATTGGACAATCTAGGTTAACTAACGGGCACTTGGACTATGTAGGTTGCCTAGCGAGCACTTGGACTATGTAGGTTCCCTAGTGGGCACTTGGACTATGTAGGTTCCCTATCGGGTACTTGGACTGTCTAGGTTAACTAGGGGGCAATTGGACTGTCTAGGTTACCTAGTGGGCACTTGGACTATGTACGTTCCCTAGCGGGCACTTGGGCTATCTACGTTACCTAGCGGGCACTTGGACAAAGTAAGTTAACGAACGGGCACTTTGACTATGTAGGTTAACTAGCGGACACTTGGACTATCTAGGATAGCTAACGGGCAATTGGACTATCAAGGTTACCTAACGGGCACTTGGACTATGAAGGGTACCTAGGGGGCACTTGGAATATCTAGGTTACCTAGCAGGCACTTTGACTATCTAGGTTAACTAACGGGCACTTGGACTATGTAGGTTGCCTAGCGAGCACCTGGACTATGTAGGTCCCCTAGCGGGCGCTTGGACTATGTAGATTCCCTAGCGGTACTTGGACTGTCTAGGTTAACTAGCGGGCAATTGGACTGTCTAGGTTACCTAGTGGGCACTTGGACTATGTAGGTTAACTAGCGGGCACTTGGACTATCTAGGTTAACTAGCGGGCACTTGGACTATCTAGTTTAACTAGCGGGCACTTGGACTATCTAGGTTAACTAGCAGGCCCTAGCACTATGTAGGTTAACTAGCGGGCCCATGGATTATGTAGGTTTACTAGGGGCACTTGGACTATCTAGGTTAACTAGTGGGCACTTGGACTATGTAGTTTCCCTAGCGGACATTTGGACTATTTCGGTTACCTAGCGGGCACTTGGACTATGTAGGTTATCTAGCGGGCACTTGGACTATCTAGGTTACCTAGCAGGCACTTTGACTATCTAGGTTAACTAACGGGCATTTGGACTATGTAGGGCAACTAGCGGGCACTTGGACTGTCTAGGTTACCTAACGGGCACTAGGATTATCTAGGTTAGCGAACGGGCACTTGGACTATGTAGATTACCTAGCCACCACTTGGACTATCTAGGTTAGCTAACAGGCATTTGGACTATCTAGGTTCCCTAGTGGGCACTTGTACTATCTAGGTTACCTAGCTGGCACTTGGACTATGTAGGTCAACTAGCGGGCCCTTGGACTATCTAGGTTAGCTAACGGGCACTTGGACTATGTATGTTTCAGAGTGGGCACTTGGATTATGTAGGTTGCCTAGCGGACATTTAGACTATGTAGGTTTCCTTGCGGGCATTTGGACTATGTAGGTTACCAGCGGGCACTTGGACAATCTAGGTTAACGAACGTGCACTTGGACTATGTAGGTAACCTAGCGGGCACTTGGACTGTCTAGGTTACCTAGCGGGCACTTGGACTTTCTAGGTTAACGAACGGGCACTTGGACTATGTATTTTAACTAGCGGACACTTCGACTATCTAGGTTAGCTAACGCGCAATTGGACTATCTAGGTTACCTAGCGGACACTTGGACTATGTAGGTTCCCTAGCGGGCACTTGGACTATTTAGGTTACCTAGCAGGCACTTTGACTATCTAGGTTAACTAACGGGCACTTGGACTATGTAGGTTGCCTAGCGAGCACTTGGACTATGTAGGTTCCCTATCGGGTACTTTGACTGTCTAGGTTAACTAGCGGGCAATTGGACTGTCTAGGTTACCTAGTGGGCACTTGGAGTATGTACGTTCCCTAGCGGGCACTTGGGCTTTCTACGTTACCTAGCGGGCACTTGGACTATGTAGGTTAACGAACGGGCACTTGGACTATGTAGGATAACGAACGGGCACTTGGATTATGTAGTTTACCTAGCAGGTACTTGGACTATGTAGGTTAACTAGCGGGCACTTGGACTATCTAGGTTACCTACGGGCACTTGGAATATGTACCTTCCCTAGCGGGCACTTGGGCTATCTACGTTACCTAGTGGGCACTTGGACTATGTAGGTTAACGAACGGGCACTTGGACTATGTAGGTAACCTAGTGGTCACTTGGACTATGTAGGTTATCTAGCGGACACTTGGACTATCTAGGTTACCTAGCAGGCACTTTGACTATCTAGGTTAACTAACGGGCACTTGGACTATGTAGGGTAACTAGCGGGCACTTGGACTGTCTAGGTTACCTAACGGGCACTTGGATTATCTAGGTTAACTAACGTGCACTTGGACTATGTAGGTAACCTAGCGGGCACTTGTACTGTCTAGGGTACCTAGCGGGCACTTGGACTATCTAGGTTAACGAACGGGCACTTGGACTATGTATGTTAACTAGCGGACACTTCGACTATCTAGGTTAGCTAACGGGAATTGGACAATCTAGGTTAACTAACGGTCACTTGGACTATGTAGGTTGCCTAGCGAGCACTTGGACTATGTAGGTTCCCTAGTGGGCACTTGGACTATGTAGGTTCCCTATCGGGTACTTGGACTGTCTAGGTTAACTAGGGGGCAATTGGACTGTCTAGGTTACCTAGTGGGCACTTGGACTATGTACATTCCCTAGCGGGCACTTGGGCTATCTACGTTACCTAGCGGGCACTTGGACAAAATAAGTTAACGAACGGGAACTCTGACTATGTAGGTTAACTAGCGGACACTTGGACTATCTAGGATAGCTAACGTGCAATTGGACTATCAAGGTTACCTAACGGGCACTTGGACTATGAAGGGTACCTAGGGGGCACTTGGACTATCTAGGTTACCTAGCAGGCACTTTGACTATCTAGGTTAACTAACGGGCACTTGGACTATGTAGGTTGCCTAGCGAGCACCTGGACTATGTAGGTCCCCTAGCGGGCGCTTGGACTATGTAGATTCACTAGCGGTACTTGGCCTGTCTAGGTTAACTAGCGGGCAATTGGACTGTCTAGGTTACCTAGTGGGCACTTGGACTATGTAGTTTACCTAGCAGGCACTTGGAGAATGTAGGTTTACTAGCAGGGACTTAGGCTATCCAGGTTACCTAGCGGGCACTTGGACTATGTACGTTCCCTAGCGGGCACTTGGGCAATCTACGTTACCTAGCGGGCACTAGACTATGTAGGTTAACGAATGGGCACTTGGACTATGTAGGTAACCTAGTGGTCACTTGGACTGTCTAGGTTACCTAGCGAGCACTTGGACTATGTAGGTTAACTAGCGGGCACTTGGACTATCTAGGTTAACTAGCGGGCACTTGGACTATCTAGGTTAACTAGCGGGCACTTGGACTATCTAGGTTAACTAGCGGGCCCTTGCACTATGTAGGTTAACTAGCGGGCCCATTGATTATGTAGGTTTACTAGGGGGCACTTGGACTATCTAGGTTAACTAGCGGGCACTTGGACTATGTAGTTTCCCTAGCGGACATTTGGACTATTTAGGTTACCTAGCGGGCACTTGGACTATGTAGGTTATCTAGCGGGCACTTGGACTATCTAGGTTACCTAGCAGGCACTTTGACTATCTAGGTTAACTAACGGTCACTTGGACTATGTAGGGCAACTAGCGGGCAGTTGGTCTGTCTAGGTTACCTAACGGGCACTTGGAC